>NC_037677.1:92855768-92918446 GCF_003255815.1 Theropithecus gelada
TTTTTTTTTTTTTTTTTTGAGACAGAGTTTTACCTTTGTTGCCCAGGCTGGAGTGCAATGGCGCGATCTCGGCTCACTGCAACTTCCGCCTCCCGGGTTCAAGCGATTCTTCTGCCTCAGCCTCCCGAGTAGCTGGGATTACAGACATGTGCCACCACATCCGGCTAATTTTGTATTTTTAGTAGAGACGGGGTTTCACCATGTTGGTCAGGCTGGTCTCGACTCCTGACCTCAGGTGATCCGCCAGCCTTGGCCTCCCAAAGTGTTGGGATTACAGGCGTGAGCCACGGCACCCAGCCTCCTTAGCTGCTTTAAAGCACGCTGAGTTAAAACAAAGGATGTTCCAACAATTAAAAAAAAAAAGATTGTTAATAATACTGTATCGTTTACTTGAAATTTGATAAAAGAACAGATTTTGTGTCCTCACCAGCCCTCCAGTGTAAGCTTGAGTGGTGATGGATGTGTTAATTAATTTGATTATGGTGATCAAGACATAATACATCAAATCTTCATGTTGTATACCTTGAATATATACAATTTTTATTTGTCAATTAAATATTTTCAAAAAAAAAGAAAAAAGAAAGAAAAAAAAAAAAAACCTTGTTCTGGTGACCCAGAATAGAAATATTCCAGGAATTTCCAGGAATCAGGATTTCCCTTGCTAAAAACACAACATAACTTTTCTCAGTTGCCAAAACCTAGAGAGTAGGAGTTTGTGGATTGGAAGGGAGGGTAAAAATAGATTTTCAAAATATCCTGGGCTTCCCAAATTTTCCTTTGTATTGAAAGTATTTTCCAAACTTTTACAAAACCTTATCCAGGTTTTTCCATTTGGAAACTGCAGGCTTTTGAAGTAGGGGGGAGTCAACTCCAGCTCACCAGCACTGCACTTCACCCCCTCATTTTCTTTTAGAATTTTAGGAGAGTGCTCCTATGCACTCTAAAATTTCTATTTGCATATACATCTGTGTGTTTTTGCACGGAGTTTCAGTGTCTTGTGGGGAATCCTTGAGCCTAATTTTTCTTCCAGGCCTTTGAAAATAGGTGAATTTCATACTTTTTCTGAACCTGTCTTGGTATTTCCTTGAGTGGAAATTTGCTAAATAGTAAAACTCCAGGCTGACAGTTACATATAGTCAGTCAGTTCTTTTCAAAATCTAGAAGGAAGACTGTTTAAATTTTCCTAGAAGCAATGAGAAGGATCTAGGAAAAAACAGTTGTCTGGGAAGTATGAAGGATGGTGGGAGTTGGAGGTATGAGTTCTCCAGGGCCCTCATTGCAAAACAAAAACAAAAATTACAAGCAAAACAAAACAGCTGACATCACTTGGATGTTTGTCCCCTTCAAATCTCATTTTGAAACATAATTCCCAGTGTTGGAGTGGGCCTGGTGGGAGATGTTTGGGTCATGGGGGTGGATCCCTCAAGAAGGGCTTAGCACCATCCCCTTGGTGAGTGAACTCTCGCTCTGAGTTCATGTGAGAGTTGGTTGTTTAAAAGTGTGTGGCACCTCCCCCACCTCTCTCTTCCTCCCTGCCACCATGTGATGTTCTGGCTTCCTGTTGCCTTCCACCATGATTGCAAGCTTCCTGAGGCCTCACCAGGAGCAGATGCTGCCACCCATGCTTCTCAGATAGCCGGCGAGCCGTGAGCCAAAACAAACTGCTTTTCCTTAGAAACTACCCAGCCTCAGGTATTCCTTTAGAGCAACACAATGGACTAGCACAACAGCACTCGGGGAGGCTCCCATCATTGCCTACAGGATGTGGGGATGGTATCACATTGTTGTCCCCAAAAACATTCACATAGAATAAAGAATAACAGCTGGGCATGGTGATTCATGCCTGTAATCCCAGCACTTTGGAAGGCCAAGGCAGGTGGATCCCTTAAGCTCAGGAGTTTGAGACCAGCCTGGGCAACATGGTGAAACCCTGTCTCTACAAACAATTAAGAAAAAAAAAAATTAGCTGGGCTTGGTGGCACATGCCTGTAGTCTCAGCTACTCAGGAGGCTGAGGTGGGAGGATCACTTGAGCCCGAAAGGTTAAGGCTGCACTGAGGCATGATCATGCCACTGCACTGCAGCCTGAGCAAGAGAGCAAGACTCTGTCTCAAAAAAAATAAAAGAAAGCAAGAAAAAACAAACAACAACAAAAAATAGAATAACTTAGCTGTGCATTTCTTTTCTGACATCTTGACATTTTTGGCTCAAATTGTTTATAGCTCAATCACTTACCAAAAATAGCAACCCTACTAATTACCTAATAACATGAAATACTTGTGTCAACAAAATTCTTACATATAACATTAGTTCACTTTGATGAAAGGAATACAAATCTTTGGTCAGAAAAGCACACCAGATCTGAAAGAACACAGTTAGGATACCAAGGAACAAAAGTTTGTAGCTGTTTATCGTTTCTATTTTTTTTTTCTTTAGGCACTCACCTCTCTCTGCTGTGAGAACAGACCTCCTTGAGGGCAGGATGAAATCTTAGTCATCTTTTTTACCACCAATCCCTAGTTAAGCACCTGGCACTAGGAAGCCGTGGGTTAATGCTGTGGGAGCAAAAGGGAACTGCAGGAATTCCGCTGCCCTGCTGCTGAGGTCTTCACCGTTCCCTAACTTACTCATCAGCAGTTCTCAGTGGCTTTGGCAAATCCTCAGGGAATCTGCCTTCATCAGCCACCTCTCAGAGTAGAGGTCACAGAGCCACAGGGAGGGGAAGGACTTGTAAGTGACACTGAGAGCCTGGGAAAGTCTCTCAGTGTGGCTTGTCACTCAGGCATTCCACTGACATTGGCCGCAGGTATGCAGTGGGCAGATTTACTACCTGCCTAGGATGTGCCGGGCCCTGGTCTCCGTGTTGGAGATACGGAAGCGGAAATGAGACAGAAAAAAGACTGCTGCTCCCACAGAGCTGAGGCAGAGACAAAAATAAATGAAACAGAAATAGAAGTAAAGTGAGTTCAGGTCATGGTAAGTGCTGCCAAGGTTATAAAGCAGGGTCTGGGGACAGGGAGGTGCTGGCGGGGGCAGGGCAGAAGGCCTTCCTGTGGAGTGTCCCTTGACATAAGACTCAAATGACAAGAAGACAGCCATGCAAAGACCTGGGGAAAGGGCATCCAAGGGAGACAGAAGGCAAGTTGAAGTGTGAGTGCGCAGGGGCCTATGAGGTGGGCACGTCTTGGGATAGGCACATGGCTGGTGAGGCCAGAGCATAGGGATGAAGGATGGGAGAAGGGGAGAGAGGGTCAAAGGCCAGGCAGGAGAGGGATGGCGGGGTACTCGAGGGAGGGCCTTACAGGTCCGTGGTCAGGAATTTCATTCTAGTGGCAACAGGAAGCCGCGAATGATTCACATATTTTAAAGGGAATACTAATATCAGATACTTACTCATTACTCTCTGCCAGGCACCACTCTAAGTGCTTTATCTACAGTAATCCATCTGATTCTCAAAACAACCAGATGGGGTAGAAGATATTATCATCCCCATTTACAGAAGAGGGAACTGAGGCACAGAGAGGCTAATTTCCCCAGGGCATTTTGCTGGCAAGTACTGGAGCTGAGATTTGGACCCAGGGAGTCATGCCATGTCCACTGGTCGCTTTGGTCACTGAGTGGAACACTGCTTGTGGGTGGTGGCAGGGGACCTCTGAGTCCAGGACGCTCATCCAGGCAGAGGACAGGGAAGTCAATCACATGCAGTTGCTCATGGACTTTCTTCTCTGTGGAGGGCTTGTCCTCAAACAGTGATTATGCAAACCCCGCTTATCCTTCAAGGTCCTTCCAGGTCACTCCCCACACGAAGCATCGGGAGCAAGGTAACCAACTTTGAGGACATAGCCCCAACAGAGATTGCAATTTCCCCAGGACTGGTGGGCCAGGCCTTGCTGGCAAGAGGGGGACACCATCTGTAGGTCTGCTGTGGTCCTGAACATCTGCTCCATCCCACCCAGGTCCTTCCTAGAAGGACTGTCTCAACCCAGGGTGACAAAGCACCCTGACCCAAAGCAGGCCTTGTCTGTGGCTACTGACCAGTGAAGTTCCCTCCAATGACGTAGGGGATGACTCCGCCAGGCCATATCCTCTCTGTCCTTGAGGTTGTGGCTCTTCGGACCCGGGGAGAGAAGGTTTCAGCTGTGGCATGCGAGGTCCCAGGGCTGTGCAGGAGTGTGGTATTCTCCTGGCCATCTGCAAGACAGTTGGGTTACTATTGACTTTGCCCTTTGATTCCTCCTGTGAATTATGGCTGAGGTTGTATTATCCACGATTCCAAAAAGGGGGTGTTAAAACATGTTCTAAAGGGGCTATTTCATCAGTTCAGGGTTTGGAAGCCCTGGGTGGTAGTTTTCCAGATGGGGGAAGAGTACATGTAATAAACATACAGGGCTATGATGGGAGTGGGTTTGGCTTGTCTGAGGCCTTGAAAGAGGTCACATGGGGCCACAGAATCAAATGGGTGGGGATACCTCACAGCTCTTTGGGTGGGGCTGAGGTTGGGGTGGACTTTCTGCTCAGAGCCACAAGCATTTGGGGAACAAACTGGGTCAATCCCTTGCCTTGATCCAAAATGGTCAGTGTTGCATATTTTGAAATAATTTGGCCAGTACAACAAGGAGAGTGGATCAGATTGTGACACTGGAAAAATTATTTGTAAGAAAAACCCTGGAAAAAGCAGACCCTCATAAAACTCCCAACTTTTGGCATCTGGACCCTTAAGACAGTAGTGTGGGAAACACAAGGAGGTTCGATGGAAGGTTCTGAGTCCACACGTTAGGCCTCCCCCAATGGCAGAGGTAGGTGGGTGGAACAGAATGCTGAAACCCATGGACACCAGTCACTGAATCTGCATGCATTTCATTCACCAGTCAGAAAATTTAAAATTTTGTTTTCAGTTGGCTTGCTTAGAATCCCTCATTATTATAATTTGGAGCATTTTTGCTCTAGTTTTTATACTTTTTCTCCTAAAAATCAGGTTTTGTTTTTGCTGACTCTTTTCTTTGTTTTTGTTTATTTATATATTTATTTTTTGAGACAGAGTCTCACTCTATCACCTCGGTTGCAGTGGCGCAATCTCAGCTCACTGCAACCTCCACCTCCTGGGTTTAAGTGATTCTCCTGCCTCAGCCTCCTGAGTAGCTGGTATTATAGGCACATGCCACCATGTCCGGCTAATTTTTGTATTTTACTAGAGATGGGGTTTCACCATGTTGGCCAGGCTGGTCTCGAACTCCTGACCTCAAGTGATCCGCCCACCTAGGCCTCCCAAAGTGCTGGGATTACAGGCATGAGCCACCGCGCCTGATTAATTCTTTTCACTTTTCTTTATTACATTAATGTTTTTTACTTTATTACTTCCTTCTATTTTCATTTGTTTTATCCTGACGTTTCATTTCTAGCTTCTTTTCTTTTTTATTTAAAAAAATTGAGATAGAATTCACACACCATATTTACCCTTTTAAAGTATACCATTCAGTGACTTTTAGTATTTTCACAAAGTTGTGAAACCATCACCATTATCTAATTCTACAGTATTTTCATCACTCCAAAGAGAAACTATGTATCCATTAACAGTCACTCCCTATTTCTCCCTTCCCCGAGTCCTTGGCAACCAGTAATCAACTTTGTTTCTATGAATTTGCCTATTCTGGACATTTCCTAGAGATGGAATCACACCACATGTGGCCTTTTGTGTCTGGCTTCTTTCACTTGGCATGTTTTCAAGGATCACCCATGTTGTAGTATGAATCAGTTCTTCATTTTATGGCTGAGTAATATTCCATTGTATGCACATACCACAGTTTGTTTATCTGTTCTTCAGTTGGTGGACATTTAGGTTATTTCTACTTTTTGGCTTTTAGGAATAGTGCTTCTATGAACATTCATGTACACATTTTTGTGGACATAGTTTTTTCATTTCTCTTGGGTACATGTCTGGGGTGGAATTGCTGGGTCATATGGTAACTCTATATTGAATCTTTTGAGAAACTACCAGACTGGTTTTCAAAGCAGTGGCACCATTTTACATTCCCACCAGCAATACACTAGGGTTCCAATGTCTCCACATCCTCATCAACACTTGTGATTGTCAATCTTTTTTATTATAATCATCCTAATGGTGTGAAGCGGAATCTCATTTTGGTTTTGATTTTCATTTCCCCAATGACTAATGATGTTGAACATCTCTTCCATGTACTTGGCCGTCATTTGTATATCTTCTTCAGAGAAATATCTATTCAAATTATTTATTCATTTCTTAATTGGGTTGTCTTTTATTGTTGTGTTATAATTAGTCTTTATATATTCTGGATACCAGGCTCTAGTCAGATATATAATTTCCAAATCTTTCTTCCATTCTGTAGGTTGTCTTTGCAATTTTATAATAGTGTCCTTTGAAGCACAGCTGTTTTTAATGAAGTCCAATGTATCTATGATCTTCTTATGTTGCTTGTGCTTTTGGTGTCATATCTAAGAAACCATAGCCTAATTCAAGATCACAAAGATTTATAGATATGTTTTATTCTAAGAATTCTATAGTTTTAACTATTATATCTAGGTCTTTGATGCATTTTTAGTTAATATTTGTATATGGTGTGAGGTAGGGCTCCAACTTCACTCTTTAGTATGTAAACATCTAACTGTTCTAGGGCCATTTGTAGAAAAGACTAGTTTTTCTCCATGGAATTGTCTGGCGCTCTTGTCCAAAATCAATTGGCAATCCTTTCCTAGCTTCTTGAGTTGAATACTTGGCACATTAATTTTAAATCTTTCTTATAAATATTAACATTTTCAGGGCTAAATTTCTCTCTGATGTCTTCTTTTCCTGTGTCTCATATTTTGAAATGTACATTTTCAATGTTAGATATTGATACATTTTTTTTTTTTTTTTTTTTTTTTTTGGAGACGGAGTCTTGCTCTGTCACCCAGACTGGAGTGCAGTGGCCAGATCTCGGCTCACTGCAAGCTCTGCCTCCCGGGTTCACGCCATTCTCCTGCCTCAGCCTCCCGAGTAGCTGGGACTACAGGCGCCCGCCACCTCGCCCAGCTAGTTTTTTGTATTTTTTTTTAGTAGAGACGGGGTTTCACCATGTTAGCCAGGATGGTCTCGATCTCCTGACCTCGTGATCCACCCGTCTCGGCCTCCCAAAGTGCTGGGATTACAGGCTTGAGCCACCGCGCCCGGCCCCTTGATACATTCTTTAAGTTCCATTTAGACTTTCTTCTTTGACCTCTGAATTATTTCAAAGTATGGGTTTTAATTTCTAAAAATTTGTCTGTGTGTGTATTATTGATTTCTAACACTGCACTGTGTTCTAATAACCTATTCTTCATGGCAGAGGTCACCAATTTTTCTATAAAAGGCCATATAGTAAATATTTTAAGCTTTGTGGGTCATATATTCTTTGTTACAACTACTTAACTCTGCCATTGAAGTGTGAAAGCAGCCATAGATAATATGTCAATAAATGGATATGGCTGTGTGCCAATAAAACTTTATTTGCAAAACAGGAGGTTGGATTTGGCCTACTGATCATAGATGGCTGGTCCTCGCTCTAAAGTATTGATTCTTTGGTATTTAGGCCTTCCTTGGTAAGCTAATACAAGACTGATTTTTATAAATGTTCCATGTTTTCTTACAATAATATGTGATGTCTAATTGATGGGTTTCATATATTGTTCAAATATTCTGCTTACACAGATTTTTGGCTTCTTAGTGTATCAGTTACTAAGAAAGGTGCTTTAAGCAAAACCTCCAGAACTAAGATTATGAATTGTTATTTTCTCTCTCCTTAATTTTTGCTCTAGATTGTTCAAGACTATGTTGGTTAAGTAAGACAAGTGTAGAATTGTTAATTCCAGATAAATTTTTCTTTTATCATTAGTAATCCTTTTTACAATAATATTCATTCATAATAATGATTGTTTTGTCTGATATAAATATTGCTACACATTTTTTTATCTGAGTCAAGGTCTGGCTCTGTCACCCAGGCTGGAGTGCAGTGGCACGATCTCAGCTCACTGCAACCTCTGCCTCCTGGGTTCAAGCCATCCTCCCACCTCACCCTCCCAAGTAGCTGGGACCACAGGCAGGCACCACCACTCTGGCTAATTTTTTTATTTTTTGTAGGGACATGGTTTCATCATGTTGCCCAGACTGGTCTCAAACTCCTGAGCTCAAGCGATCTGCCCACCTTGGCCTCCCAAAATGCTGGGATTACAGGCATGCACCACCATGCCTGGCCTGCTACACATTTTTTTATTTTGGTTAGTGTTTGCCTCATATAGCTTTTTTCTATCCGTTTTCAATCTGTTTGTATAATTGCTTTTTTTTAGTGAGTCATTGAATGGGTGTTATTCTCTGAGTTAATTACATTTCCCACAACAAACAATACAACAAGCTTTGCAATTATCCTAATATTGAGGTTCAGTATTATCTTTTTTGGTATCTAAAATAGCTTTTTGTAAATTGAAATTTTTATTGAGATAGTTGTAGATTCACATGCAGCTGTAGTAAATAATTTCAGAGATTTCATTTCCTCTAATGGTAACATTTTGTAAAACTACAGTACAATAACACAACTAGGATATGGGCATTGATACAAACCACTGATTTCACTCAGATATCTCTAGCATTACTTGTACTAATTTGTGTGTGTATGCCTGTAAGACAATTTTATCACACTTACAGTTTTATGTATCCACCACCACATTCATGATACTGAACAGTTTCAACACCATAAGTATCCCTCATGCTGTTATTTTGTAACAATATCTACCCCGCTTTCCCCTTTCCTCCATCCATAGCAAAAATCTGGCAACCACCAGTCTGTTTCCATTTCTAAAATTCTGTCATTTGATGAATATCATATAAATAGAAGCATACAGCATATAATAGGGATAATAATTATGCTCTTCTCACTCAGCATAATTCCCTGGAGATTCATCTAAGTTGTTGCCTGTATGAATAGTTTATTTTTATTGCTGAGTAGTAGTCCATGGTACGGATGTACCACAGTTTGTTTACCCATTCATCTGTTGAAGGATATCTGGATTGTTTCCTGCTATTACAAATAAAGCCATTATGAACATTCATGTACAGATTTTTGTGTAAAGGTAAGTTTTCATTTATCCAGGATAAATATCCAAGAGTGGAATTACTGGGTCATACAGTAATTGGGTCTATTTTTGGGTTCTCTGTTACATTGGTCTATATGTTTATCACTCTGCCAGTGCCACACCGGCTTGATTACTGTAGCTATAGAGTAAGCCTTATATAGGGTAGAGTGATTACACCCCTTCAGTCTTCTTTTTCATAATTGTTTCAGTTATCTTTCCATATAAATGTTAGAATAAACTTGTCTATGCCTGCAAAAAATGAAAATAAAAAACTATGTTGAGATAGAAATTGCATTAAACCTATAGAACAATCTGGAGAGAACTGGCACCCTTACTATATGCGTCTTCCAATCCAGGAATGCAGCGTATCTTTCCACTGATTTAGGTCTGTATGGATTTTTTTCATCAGCATTGTTTAATTTTCATCACACAAATCCTGTACAAATTTTATTAACTGTGTATCCAAGTATTTCATCCTCTTTGGAGTGATTGTGTGTACGCCATTGCGTTTTTAATTTTGGTTTTTGCATGTTCATTGTTAGAATATAGAAATGTGAGCCATTATAGAATTTTATATTTCCAATATAGAAATGTGCTGGCCTTGAATTTCTGAAATTTTGTTGAGCTCATTGATTGGTTCTAGGAGGTTTTTGGACTTTTCTTTCTTCTTAATAGATTTCTTAGGATCTTCTATGTAGACAAACATGTCATTTACAGATAGGGACAGTTTTATTTTTTTCTTTCCAACTTGTTTGCCTTTTCTTTGTTTTTCATGCTTTACTGCAGTGTCTGGAACTTCCAGAACTATGCTGAATGAGAGTATGAGAGCGGACATTCTTGCCTTGTTCTGGGTCTTGGGAAAAGGTGTTTGGTCTTTCAACCATTGAGTATAATGTAAGCTGTAGGGTTTTTTCTAGACACTCTGTATTAAGTTAAGATAATTCCTCTCTATTCCGAATTTGTTGAGTTTTTATCATGAATAGGTGTTAGATTTTGTTAAATGTGTTTTCTTAACCAATTGCTGTGATAACAGGATTCTTCTTTATTAGCTCGTTGATGTAGCAGGTTCTATAGGTTGATTTTCAAATGTTGAATCAGCCTTGCATACCTGGAATAAATTCCACTGGGTTATGCTGTATAATTCTTTTTTATACATTGTTGGATTTCATTTGCTAATTTTTTTTTTTAAGGATTTCTACATGTAAGTTTAATTAGGTTTTAGGGATTTCTCTCTTTTTTTTTTTTTTTTTTTTTGAGATGGAGTCTCACTCTGTCACCCAGGCTGGAGTGCAATAGCATGATCTCAGCTCACTGCAAGCTCCGCCTCCCAGGTTCACACCATTCTCCTGCCTCAGCCTCCCAAATGGCTGGGACTACAGGCACCCACCACCATGCCCTGCTAATTTTTTGTATTTTTAGTAAAGACAGGGTTTCACCGTGTAAGCCAGGATGGTCTCAATCTCCTGACCTCGTGATCCACCCGCCTCGGCCTCCCAAAGTGCTGGTATTACAGGCGTGAGCCACCATGCCCAACCTTAGGGCTGTCTCTTATAAGCAGCAAACAGCTAGATTTTTTTCTTGGTGTTCAACCTGAGAATCTTCTAACAGGCGAATTACATTTATTTTATCAATGATATATCTGGACTTATTACCTTCCTTTTGTTTTATGCTTTCTTTTTTTTTCTTTTGTTTTCTTTTCCTCCTTTTATTCTCCTTTCTTGCTTTCTATTAGATTAAGAAATTTTTCTATATTTACTTTTTATTTCCATTATGTGCTTTCTATTCTTTAATATTGCCTTTCATGTTTAACATTCATACTTGACTTTTTAAAGTATAAAGAATTAGTGAACTAAGAAGACAGATCTGGGCAGCCAGGCGTGGTGACTCACACATGTAATCCCAGCACTTTGGGAGGCCAAGGCAGGAGGATCACGAGGTCAGGAGACCGAGACCATCCTGGCTAATATGGTGAAACCCTGTCTCTACTAAAAAATACAAAAAATTAGCCAAGCATGGTGGTGGGTGCCTGTAGTCCCAGCTCCTCGGGAGGCTGAGGTAGGAGAATGGCATGAACCCGGGAGGGGAGGCAGAGCTCACAGTGAGCCTAGATTGCGCCACTGCACTCCAGCCTGGGCTACAGAGGGAGACTCCATCTCAAAAAAAAAAAAAAAAAAAGAAGACAGATCTGAAGCAACCAGAAACCACAGCCTCATTCTAAGAAATGCAGGGCTTTTAAAATATTTTAATTTGTAAGATACCCTCCAATTTTTCATGTTATTATATGCTTGCTTTGAAGACCCCAAATTAGTCACCATTATCAATGACTTATTTGTGTTTGTTTGCAATACAGATTGATATCTGCCTTCATATTCACCCATTCCCTTGCTCACTGCTATTTCTTACATCTCACTTCTCCCTCCTGGAAATGCTTTTCAGTCTTACTCTGTTGCCCAGGCTGGAGTGCAGTGCAATCTTGGCTCACTGCAACCTCCACCTCACAAGTTCAAGAGATTCTCCTGCCTCAGCCTCCCAAGTAGCTGGGGTTACAGACATGTGCAACCATGCCCAGCTAATTTTTGTTTTCAGTAGAGATGGGGTTTCACTATGTTGGCCAGGCTGGTTTTGAACTCCTGGCCTCAAGTGATCCACCCCATTTGGCCTCCCAAAGTGCTGGGATTACAGGTGTCTAAAACTTTTCAATAAACTTTCACTCCTGCTCTAAAGTGTGCCTGGGTCTCTCACTCTGCCTTATGCCCCTTGGCTGAATTCTTTCCTCCGAGGAGGCAAGAATCAAATTGCTGCAGACCTGTACGGATTTGCTGCTGCTAACATCGACAGCACCTGAGGCTACCTTCTGTGAGTTATGTTCCTTATTCTCTTCTGATCATGGCCATTCACCTTTCTTTCCTTTGAACTCAACTCCGTATTTTCCATTTGGGGTTGGGAAAATGTAGTATTTTTTTCAGTGTTCTTCTGCTTGTATAAGGGGTTCCTACTCATCTAGTTGGTCATATTTCCAGACCCAGAAAGTTGGTGTGTAATACATTGTTAAACCTGAAAATGATTGTCTTACCACCAGAATTTCTAGAACAGAAGTCATACACTTGCAATGTTGGGATAAACCCAACCCGCAGATGTGTTTTTGTTTGGCCTGGACACTTTTGGCCCACACTATGTTTTTTTAAAAATCTCACTGTAGGAGTCAACTTTTAAATATCAAGGGATTTCACATAAGAATCCAGATTTTCTAGTTTTTCTTTAAAAACTGAAAGATTTGGCAACAGCAGCCCATCTTCCATCATAGTACAACCCACTGGAGTTTAGGAGCAACTGCTCTTCATAGTCAGAGCACATGTTCTGTTTGCTGGAATCTCTCTCCCCCTTCACATTGTCCTATTCAGCTTACTTTACCTTTTAGATCACCTGCCTGCCCTCTATTCTAGCCCTAAACTACAAATTGCATCAAGATGTCAAATGTAAATTGTTCTTGTAGACTGGAAGCTCCATGAGGGCAAGAACTGTTGCCAGCTTGTTCCCCACTTTATTCTCCACACCCTGCACAGTGCCTGACTGGTGGTGAGCATTCAATATTTTTATATTTTGAATGAATGAATTAAAGAAGGAATGAGCTATTCTAAAAATAAACAGCCCAACAGTCCAAACAACTCTGTGTTGGAAACCTCTCCAAAATGTTGGCAACACTGAAGCCCTTAATGTTTACATCCTGAGAATCATCCAGTCTTAAGTAATCACAGGCAGCAATGTAGCAAGTAGAAGTTTGTTACTCATTTCCCATATGGTTTTCAACAAGTCTCTTAATTTTCCTCTGTCGCCAACTCTCCTTTGGAGAATGGGCAAAAATACTTCTCTATTCAAGGAAATAACACTAAGATATTCCATGTTTCTCTGACAAGCTGTGCTCTATATACATGTGACCTGGTATTGTAAGGGTCGGTTTTATGCAGCCAAGTCAGCATGGGAAAATCTTAAGTGCACCTGGAAAGAAGCTAGGGTGTAATTTCCAGAAATGGGTTATTGAATGACAGCTTCCCCTTTGGTCCAGTGAGAAATTTAATTTGCTAAGGACTCAACACAGGAAGCATTTGCCGATTAAAAATATGTCTAAACAGATGTTCTGCTGAGCCTGGAAGAAGGATCTTAATGCAACTGTCATTATTGGATTTTCTTGGATTACTACTATCTGGAATCGGAGTCCAAATAGAAGGATGTAATTATTTATTATGGCCAAGAGTCCTGCATTTGAAGAGGAGCTCAGGGCGTCTGACAGGATTTAACACGCTGGGGTACGGTTGAGGGGGGAATAAAGCCCATTTAAATTCTCTGGCTCCCGGAGCGAGCCCTGTCCTCTCTGAAAGAGCAAAGCGGTTGTTGCTTTTCAATCTTCTATTTCCAGCTGAAGGCACAGCCATGTCATAAACAGAACCAGGCCTGAGCCAACCTTCTCCAGTGAGGAAGTGCAATTTTTAGATTAGGCAATTGGTCATTCCCACACTGGAAGTAAACACGCTGACAGCCTAGCCATCTGCATAACCCTCACTCCAAAGGTGACGGGTGAATTTGCACCTCACCTGCAGCAGTCTCGAAAGGCTGAGAGGCCCCTTAGTAAATGGGAGACTAGATCATTCTGCACAGTGGTTCTCAAACCTGGCTGCACATTAGATTCAACTGGGGAGCTTTTAAAAAATTCTGGTGTCTGCCTCCCTGCTCTGAGACTGAGAATCAATTGGCCTTAGAGTGGAGTCAAGGCACCTGCAGTTTCTAAAGCTCCCCAGGTGATTACAAAGCTCAGTGAAGTTTGGGAACCACTGATACAGCCCAAAGGTTAAGATCAAGGGGTTTGGGGTCAGGGGGACTTAAGCTCAAGATAAATGCTGCCATTTGCTACCTATGTAGCTTTGGACAAATCACTTCCCCTTCGGAGCCTCACTTCCTGCTGCAGGGCGGTGGTGACCCAGGTAATGAATGTCAAATGCCTGCGGTGAGTAAGGGCTCAGTGTGAGCTGCCACAATGGCTATGAAAGTCTGCATTTGAGACGGGCTAAAAAGGAGGGCCTGAAGTTTGTGGGGCTCAGTTGTTACACCCAAGTAAACTGACATAAGTGATGTCAGGAATTCCAGCATCGAGCGCTGTTTTGCACCCAAGTTTGTGGGATGCCTGTCCTCTGGTTCAACCAGATTCCATTATTATTTGCTTTCACACAAAGCCCTTAGGAAATGTTACTGAAAGTGAAAGATCAATTCTCTTTCATGAAAATGGTTCTGGAAATCAGGCTGTATCAAAACAGTCACAGCTTCATTCATGGAGCCGTTGCACACTCCATTTCATTAATCCCATTATCAGCCCTGAAATGCATGCTGAGCTCTCATCTCCAGAGGAGGGACAGCCTTCTGACCAAAGGGTCTGCCAGAGGGGATGCTGAGTGAGTAGTTCAGCCTTTTCCCCCTCCCCAAAGCTGGAAGCACAAATCCCCACCGTCAGGGCTGAGGGGAGCCACATAATGCCAGGAAATAAACCTGCTGCCAAAACTGGGCGCTTCTCTCAGATCCTTTCTCCTGCCTGGGCGGTCTCTTTTCCTGGGGGTGGTGGAAGGGGGGCAAGTTGTGATTAAAGGGAATCCGAGATTGACACAACATGTCTTATCTTTCATTCAAATGAAAGCAAGAGGCATCCAGGGTTGGCGCCGACAGCATCCTGAGGGATGGGATGGGAAGGATGGAGGGACTGGCTAGAACGGCCTGCCCTCACCTCACTTCGAGGTCTCCTTCCTCCTCAGGACTGCCCCGGATGCTTAAAGACATGCTTGTCTGCTGCTGTAATGCAGAGTGGAGGGACTGGCCCAGCCTGCACATTCCTTATCCTCTTCGAACAAACCAGGGCCATTTGGGGGAACTGCAGACTGGGGGACTGCTATCATCATCATCTCCGAAAAGCCCAAGATCTTTTGTTGCAGTGTGGGTGCTGTGCACAACCCCACTAGAGGCAGAATTTTAATGGGCCACAGCCGCCGTATTCCTTCCTGTCCTCTGTAATTGTGTTTCCATGCAGCTGTTGCACAGCTGTGGAATCCCAGTCCAGAGGTAGATGATGCACTTTCAATGCTGGATAATATCATTCCTGGAGGTGGAGGTGGGGAGAAGGAAATGGAAGAGCTACATTCCTTGAGCCTCTTTTAAGTTCCAGACACCTGGCTATGTGCTTTACATAAATATTATTTCTAATTCCCTCTAAACCTCATACAAGCAGTTAAATAACTTATCCAAAGTCATAGCTACTAAGTGGGTGAGCTGTGATTCAAACCCTAGTGTGTCTGACTGTCCAAGTTTATCGTTGGGTCATTTTACACCCAACAAACCAGTAAATATCAAAAACTCTGACAATATCTATTGCTGGGGAGCAGAGGCAAGGGGAGAAGGTGGTAGATAGTCTCCAAATATGGCCGCCAAGTCCCTTATCCCTGTGAGGTCATGCCGCTTCTCCCATGAAGAAGTAGAATCTATTTCTCTCTCCTTGAATCTGGTCTGGTCTTTTGGCTTATTTTGTTAATAGAATGTAGCAGAAGTAGCATTCTTGAAGTTTCGAGCCCAGGCCTTAAATGGACTGGCAGCTTCTGCTCCCTCCCTCTGGGAAGCCAATCACCATGCTATGAAAAGTTTCTGATAAGACAACTGAATGGTGACAGTCCACATGGAGAGCAGGGCCACAAGGAGGTACACTGGGGCACCAGAGGTGTAGCTAAAGTTTTTTTGGACCTTCCAGTCCAGTCCACCTACTAGATAAATTCAATCAAGTGAGTGATCCCAGATGGCATCAGCCAAAGAACCACCCCACTGAGCCCAGTCAACCCCCAGAATCATGAAAATAACAAATCATTGTTTGAAGTCACTAAGTTTGGGTGTGGTCTTTATGCAATAATAAATCACATAAATAAGGAAGAAAAAATGAGTGTGGCATCTTTGTCACTGCAGTGTGATGACAAACCCTGCTGGATTCATTCATGTATGCTCCATTTTTACCACTAAGTGCTGATCATTTGTGGCCAAGTGAAGAAGGACCATTGAGTACCAGATGTCTGGGGAACCCAAAAATTTATAAGTCAAAATATCCTTAAATAAGCAAAGCAGAAAAACACGGGTCTGAAAGCAAGCCCTGCACATAGTCCAAACAGCAAGCTGTATATATGCTAAGAAACAAATGCAGATAAGTCAAATGGGTGACTAAAGGATCTGCCTCTCTCTAAAAGAAGTCAAATTGAAGAGGAGGATCAGCAACCCAATAGGAAAATGGGCACAGGACAGGAAGAGGTGAGTCCCACTGACAAACATAGGAAAAAATGTTCAAAGTCATCAGCAGTCAGAGGAGTACAAATTAAATATCAATAAGCCACAGCTTACTTGTTAAAACACTGATAATGAGTTCTCCCTACTGCTAGTAAGAATAAGGGGTAAGGAGTACACTTATAAGTTGCTATGGAAATGTGAATTGTTACACCTTTTGAAACACAACCTAGCAACATCTATCACAAGCATACTAAATACGTAAGGATATATGTTCAGAAACGTTTACTGCAGTCATTGTTCATGATGGCAAAAGCTTGAAGTGAACTGAATGCTAATTGATAAGGAAAACACTGAATAAATTATGATCCGTCCGTACCAGGAATATCTACTCAAAAGAATACATTTAAGTTATAACAAGTGCCTTGGAGGGGTTGTGCCCACGAAGTATTGATGACAAAAGCATGATGCAGAAAAAATGTGTATCAAATGTGATTCTATGTTTTAAAACGATGACAAAGCCTGTATCTGTATTTATGTTTAGATGTGTGCTTATATGCGTCTATCCCTGTATATATATCAATGTATGTGCATGGAGAAAAATATGAAGGCTGTATACAAAGTCACTAGCGTGCATAACCTGGGAAAGCGTAGAGGGTTGATACGTGGAGAAAGAACCCGAAAGGAGGTGGCCACATTAAAGGGAAAAGAAAAAGAAGATAACACTTTTAAAAGTATGATGATATTATCACATTTATGCATTTGTGTAAAATTACATATATGCAAGTATATATGTAAAATAGCATGAAAGCTGAAACACAAAATAAATTATGATTTCTATTTCATTCCTACATAGATGTCCCTGAGACATAAGATTCTGGCATTTAAAAATTATTCCTTTTGCTTTGCTGTGAAGTTTGTGTAGAAGAAATACCACTGCTGACAGTGAATCATGATTCCTACGGGATGCAGGCCAGACAGAAGTCCAGCAGCCCCTCTCCTCCAGCACTGCTTCTGAACAGGAGAAGCTTCTCCAAAATAGAAGATGTGTCCAGTGATCTCCAAGCTAGAAACTCTTAAACAACCAGCAGACCACACTCAGGTCGGAGCATCTGCATACAGACAGGCAGTGGCGGTGCTTCCGGGCAGGCTTCTGGCTCCCTGCCCACAGTCAACCAGCACCTCACCTGCTTTCCACTTAGTAGCCCATGGGGTCTCTGGTCTACACCTCCCTTGCAATCCCCACTCCAGTTTTATTTTTCTTCTTTGCCTCCCTCACCCATTGATTCTCTCAGACACTCAGTTCCCAAAGCCACATAATCAGCCCCTCCCAGGTCTTCAGGGGCTTCGACTCACGAGCCATGCACAAGGCAGAAAAGTCCAGCCAAGACAGCAGAGTTTATCTGAGAGCCATACCGTTCCTGACCACTAAATGCTGCCCTTCCATCCCTGTCGCCGGCAGCATGCCAGCCCCGCTTACATCCACAGACTTCAGTGCTTCTAGTCCATTTCAGCCACTGAGATAGGAAAAGATTCCATAAGAGCTACCCAAGGCCAGGCACTAGGGAAGGGAGAATGGGAGTGACTGCTTAATGAGTACAGAGTCTGCTTTAGGGGTGACAAAAAAGTTCTGGAACTCAATAGGGGTAATGATTACATAGCATTGTGAATGTACTTAATGCCATTAAAGGCTATACTTAAAAATAGTAAGTCTTATGTCACGTGTATTTTTCCACAACTGAAAGAAAACAAGGTACCCAAAGACCTGGTGAGGGCTCACATTACCCTTTCCAGCTTCCTTGGTGCCAGTGTCCGTGGCTGTGGCGTTTGGGCTGCTCTCAGATGCCTGGTCTTCAAACCCACCTAGAGGAATGGAGAAGAAAGAGGCGTGAGGACACATCAGCCTTCTCTGCATGAGCACCAACAGATAAGGGAGCAAACCTGGTCACCTGGGGATGATCCGAATCACTGTGGATCCGTAAGCTTCGTTCCACAAATCAACTGAGCCCTTACCACATGGCCCCACACTATTCTAGATGTGAGAGCAAAAACAAACCTGCTTTTTTAAATAACCACACACATCATTCACAAATTAATAAAAGAATAACTCTCCTGGATCAGCTCAAGGGCACCCAGAATCAAATTTACAAAGTTACCAGGCAACCCCAAAATCAGCTTCCTCACCCTCTCAACCTCCATAAGAAAGGCCAAATGCAAATAGCATCCTCTCTGGGCCTGGAGTCCGCCTGGTGCAGAACGCAGGGAGATGTGCCCAGTGCTGCTGAATACTCGATGTGTCCCGTGACTGCTACCTTTGTTACCCTGTGCACTCTCTCAGCGTTCGGGTTTCCTCTGTTGGGTAAGTCTCCGTGTAGGAACCTACTGTGTTGACCTTATAAATTAGACTCCATAGACACTCTGTTCACAAAGGACAGTGATGCTTGTACATGTTTGCTAGTAGCCATCATTTATAAACTGTGTTAACATTTGTCTCTACCAGGAATGTGGCCAATCACCAAATACGTTTGACCTACTATGGGCCAGGTGCAGTTCCAGGCACCATGGATCCAGCAGTGAATGAGGCAGGTGAGTTCCTGCTCTCAAGACATGTCCATTCTAAATGTAAAGTTGGACCATAAACCGCAGGTAAGTAAATTCATGAATGAGATCATTGCAGGTTTGGAAAATGCTCTGAAGAAGATCAAATCCAGTATATGATAGAATGTGATGGGAGGAGCTGCTTATCTGGTAGTTGGAGAGGGGCCTCGGGGAGGTGGGATGGCAGTGAGATCTGAAAGGCAGGAAGGATCTGGCCATGGGGAGATCTGGCTAGAGCATCCTCCACAGGGGAAGGATCCAGAAGGAGCCTAGATGGGGATTGAGCTTGTCATGAGAGGCACAGCCACGGCAGGCAAGTGGAAACAGGGCTAGAGAGGGAGGCAGGTCCACGGGGCCTTGCCAACCAGGCTGTGTTTTGTGACTTTATTCTCTTTGTCACAGGAACCCTGCAGAGGGTTTAAAGCAGGAAAGGAATGTGTTTTTATCTGTGTTTTACCAGGACTGCTCTGGGACACAGGCAGACAAAAGCAGAAGCAGGCTGGACAGTCAGGAGCCTTGCAAGGGTCCAGGTGAGACAGGGTGGTGGCGTGGGCCGGACACTGCAGTGGAGGTGCTGAGACCTGTCGTGTTAGGGAACAGTCATAGGCAGAGCTTGCAGGCAGGGCTGGTGGATTCGATCTGAGGAAAGAGAGGGGCCACCAATGCTACCTGTCCTTGGAGTTCGAATAACTGGGTGGGTAGTGACACCAGGCAGCAGATTTGAGGACAAAGACTATGTCCAGGAGAGACTATTAAACACACGAAACCACATCAAAACAACCGAGGGACAACCTATGTTTAAACAAAAAAATTATTCCTTGCATTGATTTAGAAACGTACAGCTTACAAGTCAGTTTCCCAGTCTCCCCTTTAACCCTGACTGGAACACTTCATGTGTAACCCCATTTTCCAGAGGAGAGAACTGAGGCACAAAATGTTTAGCCCAGGGTTGCCCAGCCCATCAGGGAAGCTGAGGGCTCAGAACACAGTCTCCTGCTCAGACACCCAGTGGTCTTCCCTGTCCCCACAGATAAAGGCTTCCCACACTGCTCAACCAAGGCTCACGTGGCACCACGAGCCCAACCCCTGGGCCTGGAGGACCCTGCAGACAGCCATGTGATCCCGCTCCCAACTCCTCACATGCAGGCCATCACTTTCCCTCTCCGTGACCGTGACCTGGGCAGTGGGTGTAACTGCCAGGTCTCCTGTAGAGAAGGTCCCGCTACAGCCAGGTGGAGATGGGAGGCTCCACACCTGCATCCTGCTCGTTCCGCTGCCTCCGGGCCAACCCGGAATCCACTCACACACTCCCTGCAGCTGCCGGGTGTTCGCTGCCAGCTCCTGGCCCTTTGGGTATTCATCCAGTTGCGGCGATATCATTTCCTCTCAGGCTAAAGGTCAGGGGAAATCCTGATGGTATGAAATCGCTCAGCAGCAGAGGAATGTACCACCTGTGGCGTGCAGGCGAGCTGGGGCCGATGCTCTGGGTCTAGCTCAGCCTCACTCAGCTGTGCAACTGCGGTGAGGAACTTGGGTATTAGTATTTTTCATCTGTCAAATGGGCTATTGCGAGGACCAAATGAGGTAATGGGTTTGTTTAGGCATTTGTTCATTCAACAAATATTTATCCAACACCTGCTACAGGCCAGATGCTGTGTCTGCTGCTTGGGATACAATGCAGAAGAAACTGTACCCTGACCTCACGGAAATTATATTCTGATGAAGGGTAGGGGAGCAAATGACAAACAAATAGCGAACCAGATATTTAGGTCTGGAGGATGTAGGTGGATATCTGGAGAGAAGCATTTCAAACTATGTGAACAGCAGGTGCAAAGGCCCTGGGGTGGGAGTGTGCTTGGCGGGGGGTGGGGGTGGGTGGGTACGACTGGAATGGAATGAGTGAGGAAGAGAGAAGGAGATGATGAGATCAGCAGGCAGTGGAGGGTTTGGAGGATCTGCTCATGTGGGGCCTTGCAGGCCATTCAGGATTTTGGCTTTTATTCTGAGTGAACTAGATGGGAACCAGAGGACATGAAAGGGCTTTGTAACTGCACTGGTTTTGTATATGACAGGGATAATGAGTAGTGAATAGGATTGGGGAGACCAAGTGCCCTCCAGTGATGGAGGGGGGAAAGAATTAGTGTTTACTAAGTCCCAATTACGGTGCAAACCATGTGCTAAGAACAGTGCCAAGTGCTTTTCCTCACCTTCAGTTTTATATTTGCAGTCTCATGAAGACCCAGTAACAAAAGGACCATGAACAGATGAGGAAACAAGGCTCCGAGAGGTGAAATGATTTGCTTGTCTTGAGGAAGCAGAGAGAGTTGGCAAAGGTGATGGCTGGAGGTGGGTCCTGTCTGACCCCCAAGCCTGTACTCCTTCTCCCCAGCCTCAGTCATAGAAAGAACAAAGAGAACAAGGGAGGTGCCTGGTAGAGGCTGCTTATTTCCAGGGGATACAGGGTATTGCCCATCCAGGAGGTCTGTAAGAAGACATATGAAGTCATGGGTCTAGCTCAGCTTGAGATGAGGTTGGAGCCACGGCAGTTAAGAATATAGAGCCCTCCTCTGTCCTTATCAACGAGAGATGGAAGGTTCTGTGTTTTATCTCAGAAAGGCAGCAAATCTCATGCTTCCAGCACTGTCTACCGGGGACCTACCTGGAGTTAATGTGGCTTGGCCACTCTCCTATGAAAACCCTTCCATGGCTCCCTGCTACCCTTGGGATAGATTCCACCTCCTAACACCACTGATGAGGCCTTTAGTGATATGGCCCCGCCAGCCTCCTCCACCTGGTGCCTCAAGCCTCCTCTCCTACTTCCTCCACTGCCACTCTGTGCTCAGCTGCATTAAGTGACTTAGAGAGCCTTGGCTTTCTATTTCCCTCTTATTGCACACCTTCCTCAACCACACCCACCTCTTCATCTGGCCAAACCCTACTGGTCCTTCAGGTCTCCACGTAGACACCACTTCCTCTGGGCGTCTGCCCCCCTGCTCCTCTTGGGGTAAAAGTCATTCTCCCTGTTCCCACAGCCTCTGGACTTATTCACCACCCTCTCCACAAGGTACTGGGATCCATTTACTCAGCTGAATCCCCCAGGATTTAACTTTTCACATCTTGAAGGAAGGGATTTTGTTTTGTCTGACAATGAATACCCAGCACCAGGCCTGGCACATGGCAGGTAGCGAGTAAAATATGGAATGGATAGATGAAGGGATGGATGGATGGATGGGTAGGTGGGTGAATGAATGCGTGGATGGATGGATGGATGGATGGATGGATGGATGGATGGATGGATGGATGGATGGATGGATGGATGGACATACGAGTCATGTAGGCAGTGTTTAAAAAGAGAAATCAATCATTTCTAACTCAGCTTAATTGTTGGAGAAAAATTGTCTTTATCAGCTTTTATGGAGAGAAGGAGGCAGCTATTCTTGGAACAATGGCTCTCAACTTTGGCTGCAATTTGAATCACCTGGGAAGCCTTTAAAAAAATACTGGTGCCTGGGTCCCACCCCCTTGAAGGTTCTTATTTAATTGGTCTGGGGCATGGCCTGGGAATGGAAGTTTAAGGAGCTCCCCAGGTGATTCTAAGGTGCAGCCAAGGTTTAGATTTGCCACTCAGAGCACTCTGTAAGAGGAAGCCTCACCTTGTGCTATTTTCTTACTCCCCACCTCTCCTCCTGAGCTCACCAGGAATGGAAGACATGGACTTGGAGATAGACACTTTGAACACTAGGAAAAGCCATGTCACACTTCGAAATCGATGAGAAGTGTTTCTCTGTTTCAATAAAAACTGGCAAACGAGTACGACAGGTGTGGCTCTGGCTATAACTGCAGCTGCAGGCACCATAGAAAGAGGAAGACAGAAACAGCCTGAGGCAGACAAAGACTGAGGGCAAGGAGGGGAGAGCTTTCAGGGTATGGGGATGTGTTTTTCCTTGGGTGTGACTGCAAGACAAAAAAAAATGTTTGAAAAAAATACGTATATAACCCCATATTTGATCTTTGCTTAATTACCTCTTCAGTGAGAGGATATGCAAAGACCTTGCAGATTTCATTAGTCACAGAGGTTTATTCAAACGTCTCCTTTGCATAAGAAACCCAGGCTTACAGCTGGTCTCTGGGAAAGAATGCCCTCCAGGCCTTGAAAAGAGAGCTCTGGGCCTGTTCAAGCTCTCACTGAAACACAGCAGAGGTCAGCAGCCCGTGATGCATGGGCCAGGCTGAAACGTTCCTGTCCAGCATTTGCAATTCAATCCCACAGTTTCCTTTATGGAACAATTCACTAAATTCAGAGTTGTTCTTTTTTCTAATTCACCATATAATTCACCTCCCAAGTTCAATTAAGAAGCAATCTGTTAGCAACTTTGGGAGCAAGCTGCTTTTCTTTGGGAAAGCCCAATTTTCTTCCGCTCTCAACAAAAAGTGCCTTAATTAGATGCATCATATGAGACATTGATGTACACACAACGCCCCTCCACCATAATTAATGAAATATTAACTGTATACACCCAAAGAGATCTAGGCAGAAAGAGATGGACTTTTCCAAAGCCCGAGGGGCAAAGCCTTGTACCATAGATCAATATTGCCCATCTGAACAACAGTGACTATGAATTCATATTCATTAATATAATTCATAACCAAAACTCTATATTAATTATTCCTTTCATCTCTTATTCTTAAAGACTAACATTACTTGGTCCTTGGTTCTCTTGTACACAATAATACCTACCATTTTTTAACTGCCAGCATTTAACTTTAAATGCCAATTCTTTGCAGGTACTTCACATATGTTCTCTATTTAATCCCCAAGCCAACCCTCTAAGGTGGGTATTATTCCCATTTTACATGCAGAGTAACTGAGGCTTAGAGCAGTTAAGACATCACTAGGGACACACCGCCATTGGGTGGAGAAGTTGAGATTCTCTCCATATTGGTCTGATATCAAAGACCTTCATAGACATTACATACTAAAGAAACCTTGCAGGATGGCAGCCTTAGCTCTCATGTTACTCACTTTTTAATACTTTATTTACAGCTTTGAACCATGAGAGCTAAATCTATCATAAAACTGCAGTGCTTTACTTTAAGAAAAAGAAAAAAATATATATCCAGCACAAGATCCTAAAAATCACTGTACTCCTACTCCATTCATTCAGTACGCGTTGGTGGAGCACCTGCTTTGGGCAGCACTGTGCTGGGTTCCTGCAGGCAGTGCTTGCCCTCTTGGTGCCTGCATTCTGATGGAGGGGGTGGAAATTAACAATAAATAATGAGATCATTTCGTGGGATTAAGCACTTTGAGGAAACTAAAACAGAGTTGTATGTCAGAGCAGTGGGGGATGGATGGGAGTCCTGGGAGGGTCTCTCAGAGTAGGTGACATTTGAGCTAAGTGATGAAAGGTGGATATCCATCTGGGGACAGTATTCTAGCAAAAAACAAACAAATGAAAACTGCAAGGAAAAAATCCTGAGGAGGGAAAGTAAGAGTTCAATGGGGCTGGAGCTGGGGCTGGCAAGCAACGGACACAGGTCCAGCTCAGGGCCAGCTCGAGCAAGGCCCTTGAGTCTTAGCTTTCTGACCATGTTTTAGGCCTTCTTAATTTGCCGGGTCCTTAGGTCACATGTAATCTGCACAGCAATCCTGTAAATAATTACTGTTATTCCTCTTTTAAGGAGGAGAAAACCGAGGCTCATGAATAAGTTGTTCAAGGTCACCCAGCTAGTCGACGATTGAATGTGCATTTCAAGGCGGGCCCGTCTGACTCCAGAATCCATGCTCACAAAGCCTGCCCTCTACCCTAGACGGTACAGGTGTGGCCTGAGCAGGCATCCCAGGGAAGGCCAATGAATGAATGAATGAAACATCTGCACAACTTTGTTGGAAAATTACCTGAAAGTCACATCAATCAGGTGAGGTTTTCATTATTCATTAGAAAAAAATTAAAAGGCAAAGCCCTCTTAAAAGGTTGATTCAGGAATGAACAAGGCAATCACTATAGCACTACAGCAATCAATGTGTAATCTTAAGCAATTCAATGCCAAGTAACTTCCATATCCATGCCAAATTTCATATGCTACAGAAGGGAAAGGGAAAATGAGTTAAAAGATCATTGCCATATTTTGTTTATGAAATGATTTAATATTGGCAAGTGTATAATAAAATGGGAATGCTTATATACTTCTGGTGAAGGAGGGCTATAAATTGGTAACACTTCATGAGGTAATTTCACAGGACTAATCAAAATCTTTTAAAACAGGCAATAAGACTGGGTGCAGTGGCTCAGGTCTATAATCCCAGCACTTTGGGAGGCCGAGGCAGGTGGATCACATGAGGTCAGGAGTTCAAGACCAGCCTGCCCAACATGGCGAAACCCAGTCTCTACTAAGAATACAAAAATTAGCCAGGCTCGGTGGTGCGCACCTGTAATTACAACTACTCAGGAGGCTGAGGCACGAGAAACATTTGAGCCCAGGAGGTGGAGGTGGCAGTGAGCTGAGATCATGCCATTGCACTCCAGCCTGGATGATGAAATGAGACTCTGTCTCAAAAAAATAAAATGAAAATAAATAAAATAGGCAATAACATGACTTCTAGATACCTGTATTAAGGAATTAACTGGCAATGAAGGCAAAGGATGTTCATCTCAACATTTTGTATAATAAAAAAGGCTATAGCAACCACACCCCCAATGGGGGTGGCAAAATAAATTATGATATAATAGAACACTATGTAACCTTTTAAAGTGTTTTAGAAGAAAGTTTACTAGGTGGGAAAGTGCTCAGATTGTAAGTCAAAAAACAGGTTAGGTAATATAATTCAATATAAATTCAGTATAAATTCAATAGAATCCAGTATGATTCCATCTTTTCTTTAAAAAAATGCAACAAAAATGTGGAAAAAATGCTGGATGGAAATCACCACACTGTCCAATGTGATTATCTCTGGTTGGTGACTCTGGGGTGAATTTTATTTTTTTATATACTTTTGTAATTCCAAATTTTGTTCAACATATTACTTTATAATCGGGAAATAGAGGCTTATTTTTTAAAAGAACTAGATTACATCATACGCTATGCCTGCACTTTGTAGTGTGCGCCTGCACACACACACACACACACACACACACAGTTGTCAGGGAAACCTTTTTCTGATGGGAAAGAAACATAGTTGTGTTTATGCAGATGGAAAAGTTGTAGTCCAATCTTTTTTTTTCCTGCTTTTCTGCTCTGATCATCAGGAAAAAAATACCGAGTCCACACCTTGGCAAGATGGAGGAAAGATAAGCTTTTGAGGGGGAATGAGATGGAACCTGCCGGTGCTTTCTCTCAGACAGTGCTGGGAGGGCTCTTCTGAGATCCCATCTCCCATTCTCTAGTCAAGATCACTGGCTCCTGCCTGGGTCCTGGCACTGGCTGATGAGGTCTCGGAATTTGCTCCTGCCCCCAGGCAGAGGCCCTCATGCAAATTTGAGCTGTTTCCAGTGCCTTCAGCCAGAAGTCCATTTTGCTTGGTGTTGGACCCTCCTCTCCTCCTGCATGCCTGCGTCTGCGTTCTCCCTGTTCTCTGGTTGTTGGATGAGTGACTGCCAGACCTTCCCCTTAGGCACCTCTTAGAGTACCTCTGCTGCTCACCTGGCATCAAACCTCCAGTTCTCCCCTGGCCCCTGGACTCCAGGGATCCTTGTCTACCTGGTCCATTATCTATTACATCTCTTATGGCCTTGGCTTCTTGGCTGTGCCCATTATTTATTGCTGTATATCAAACCGTTATGAGGATTGAGAGACAGAATACATGCGAGGCGGAAAACAATGCCTGGCCTGTAATCAGCACTCATTGAGTTAGTGATCATAGCTATTATTATTATCCTTATTGACTCTGTTCTGAAGTCTGAAGGAGCAGAATAGATTGAAACAATAAGCCATATTTTATACCTGAAGCACCACAAGCTGAGGAAGAAGTTCAAGTTCTCCTTAAAGCAGATTTAACAAAACCAAGTTTAGGCTGAGAACCCATAGACAGTCATTGACAGTGAAAGGAAGGCTTCCCACTGTTCCCCAGGCATGGTATTTCTATAAACCTTTTTCCATATGGTGCTTGCCCATAACAGTGTGGGATATCAAATAGCAGTAAAAAAATTAACTAATGATAAATTAGCCAGGCGAGGTGGCGGGCACCTATAGTCCCAGCTACTTGGGAGGCTGAAGCAGGAGAATGGTGTGAACCCGGGAGGCAGAGCTTGCAGTGAGCTGAGATCACGCCACTGCACTCCAGCCTGGGTGACAGAGCAAGACTCCATCTCAAAAAAATAATAAATAAATAAATAATTTATTAAAGATATACTCTAAGAAAGGACTCAAGTGACTAGATTATATGGAGTCATCCTGTTATCCCTGGGACAGTGGAGCTGATTGGCCTAGATATACTGGGTAATTGTCAGAGGCGTTTGAATCACAGCAACTGCATCTCAAATAGGGATGGGTAAAATAAGGCTGAGACCTAGTGGGCTGCATTCCCAGGAGGTGAAGGCATTCTTAGTCACAGGATGAGACAGGAGGTCAGCACAAGATACAGGTCATAAAGACCTTGTTGATAAAACAGGTTGTGGTAAAGAAGCCAGCCCAAACCTACCAAAACCAAGATGGCCATGAGAGTGACCTCTGGTCATCCTCACTGCTACACTCCCACCAGTACCGTGACAGTTTACAAATGCCATGGCAACGTCAGGAAGTTACCCTATATGGTCTAAAACGGGGAGGCATGGATTATCCACCCCTTGTTTAGCATATTATCAAGAAATAATCATAAGAACGGGCAACCAGCAGCCCTTTTGGGCTTCTCTGCCTATGGAGCAGCCATTCTTTTATTCCTTTACTTTCCTAATAAACTTGCTTTCACTTTACGGATTCACCTCAAATCCTTTCTTGTGCAAGATCCAAGAACCCTCTCTTGGGTCCTGGATCGGGACCCTTTTCAGTAACATAATGGCTTCCAAATTGCAGGCTAGGGCTTCACTGAGGAAACTGATCGTGTTTATTGGTTAGTTTGTATGTGCCAAGGACTGTGCTTGCTACCTTATGAGCATTTCCTCATTTAGTTCTTAGCACAGTCCTGTGAGGTAGAGTCTATCACTAGCTTTAGTTACAAATGAGAGAAGTGAGGATTAGAAAACATTAAATAACTCACCAATAGGCACACAGGTAGTAAGAGGCAAAACCCAGATTCAATCCCAGGCCCATCTGACTCTGCCGATAGCCTTTATAATACAAGGCTAGAGATTCCAGCCTCAATCCTCGATAGCAAATATCCCAATAGGAAAGGTCAGGAAAATCCTAGCTCCTTGCTCCCTGGGCAAGACAAAAGGTCACCTTCACAAGGAGATCTTTCAGAGTGCATATCTCAGGGATGATTCTGAAGGCTCACAGACACATGTGTGTATTCTGAGGTGTCAAGTTCCCAGGAGACAGGGGCAGGGCCTCTGAGGAAGAGGAGAAGAGAGGAGCTGGCAAGGAGAAGAAGGCAGATGACAAATGAGGCCTGAGTCCCCAGGGAAGCTGTCCCTGGTAACCCGCTCTCTGCCTCCCCAGGGTAACCCCATTCCACCAGGGGGCTGCCCTAAGGGCACGGACAGTCAGACCTCTCAGCCCCCAAACCAGGAATCAGACCAGAAGTCCTTGAAGACTCAGCAGGTCCTTCCTCAGGAATAGAAAGCTGTCCCCTCCAGACACAAAGGAGGGCCCCTTCAGTTCCCGCTGAGCTCAGAACCACTGGACGCCCTCGGAGCCATCCAAGGTGCAGACCTCTGGCCAGGGCTCACCACCTGCCTCAAATCAAATCAGATCCACAATGTGCCAGGGTATGTGAGAGACACAGCTGTGACCCAGGCACTGCCCACCTGCAGGAGCCACAAGGCACAAAGAACAGTGAAAGCAACCTGGTGAAGGAACTCATACTCCCAACCTGGTCCCCAGGGGAGCTTGCTGGAGGCAGCATTAAGGACAAGAAGGTTTTCAACAAACGGAGAAGGGAGGGAGTCATTTAGGATAGAACATAGAAGGGAAACAACACGTCCAATTTGGTAGAACAGCCTTTCTGACCCCAGTGGTTTTGGCAAGATACATAATTTCTCTGAGCCTCAATTTTCTCATCCATACAAATCAGTATAATAGGTGCTAACTTTTCAGGTTGTGAGCAGCACCTAATGCTATGTCTGGCACATTGTAGGGACCCAGACATAGCCTTACTGATTATTATTCTTTGGGTCGCCTTGGAAGGCCTCAACCTCCTGTATCTTGCTGACCACACTGCAGCCTAGGCTGTGGCCAGGACCACAGCTGAAACCAGCCTCCCTGCCTCCTCAGGGAAAGCTTTTCCCAGGCCCCAGCCTGCTGCACCCCAGCCTCCCTCTATGCAGGACTGCCTGGAACTCACCTGGCTGAATGACAGCTTGTCTCTGTCCTACCCCATGGTCCAGACTTTAGCAGGGTGTTCAGAGCACATTCTGGTTTCATTTAGTCAGAGGAAAGGGAGAGAGGGAAGGGAAGGCAGACAGGAAGGAAGTAGCTGCTCCTTCCTTCACGGAAACAACTGTCAGCTGAGCAGCTACTGGGACCTGGCTCTTTGGTTCAGTGAAAATGTAGAGGGAAACTCCATTTCCTCAAGGGCTCTCAGGGGATTCTTAAGGGGCCTCTCGTTCATGCAGACTTCCAGAAGTTTCTAAGGGGAGTGCTTTCTGAAGCAGGAAGGAGTTGGGTATGGTGGCTGTGGAGCCATAGAAATGCTTGGGGGTAGGGTGGGGAGATCAGACCACAGCCTTCACAGCTGAGGGTGAAGAGGAAGGGACAGCAGGGATCTGGGCACACAGCGGGACACTAGTTAAATTCTTCCCAGAGATGCTGAAGGCCAAAAATTGGACTGGAGGCTAAAAGCCTAAGAGGAAGATTCTAGAATAAACTTCTCAGCCTCCATTTGTTTCCTTCATGCCCACTGAGCATCATCAGCCATGATCTCATTTATTTGCTTATGTTTTTATTGTCTGCCTCGCCCACACCTTCTAAAATGCAAGCTCATCTCCTTTGCTGGTGCTTCCACAGCTCTCCGACGGTGCCTGGCCTACAGGAGGTGGTGGCTGCTGGGGGTTAGGGTGGGAGTATTGGGGACGGGGGAATGGGGAAAAGGGAGGCTGTAGGATATGAGGCCAGCAGGACGTGGATGCTGCTCGCCAGGCAGGAAACCATGATGTTCTGAGGTGTGGCAGCACTGTGGGGAGGGGGAGGAGAGCTGCTCAGGTGATGAGATGACCACTACCCTGCTGGATGGGAGGAGATGAAGGGAAAGCCTTGCTTCGCTCTCAGAGACCTGACAAAGGCACCCACTTGGCCATTCTTCACACTAAAATGTGTCCGCCAGGCATGGTGGCTCACGTCTATAATCCCAGTACTTTGGGAGGCCAAGGCAAGTGGATCACCTGAGGTCATGAGTTCGAGACCAGCCTGCCCAACATGGAGAAACAAGGTCACTACTAAAAATACAAGAATTAGCTGGGCATGGTGGCAGGCACCTGTAATCCCAGCTACTCAGGAGGCTGAGGCGGGAGAATCGCTTGAACCTCGGAGGAGGAGGTTGCAGCGAGTCGAGATCACAGCATTGCACTCCAGCCTGAGGGGCAAGAGTGAGACTTAGTCTAAAACAACAACAACAAAAAAGCATTAGCCAGGCGTGGTGGCACACACCTGTAGTCCCAGCTACTAGGGAGTCTGAGGTGGGAGAATTGCTTGAACCCAGGAGGCAGAGGTTGCAGTGAGCCGAAATCATGTTACTGCACTCCAGCCTGGGCAACACAGCAAGATTCTGTCAAAGAATAAAAAAGAAAAAAGAAATCTGTCAATAGAAAGGAAAATTTAGCCAGGAGTGGTGGCTCACACCTATAATTCCAGCACTTTGGGAGGTCAAGGTGGGAGGATTACTTGAGGCCAAGAGTTCAACACCAGCCTGAGCAACATTGCAAGACCCTCGTCTCTGCAAAAAAATTTTAAAACAAAGAAAAAAACAAGGAAAAAAGAGAGCCCAGTCAGAGTGATCAACATAAGAGACTTGGAATAACTTTAGTAGGAAATGTGTATAACTGCAAGAGGAGAATTATACATTTTTATTGCAATTTATGAAAATGATAAATAAGTAACAGAGAGAGATTCCATGCTCCTCAATGGAAGGGGTAAATGCTACGAATGTGTCATTTTCCCCAAATGAAGTTATAGGTTTAATGCAATCATGACCTACATTCTAAGAGGATTTTGCTGGAATCCTCTCATGTTTTTGTAGAAAGTGTTCCTTAAATTCATCAAGAAGAATAAATAGACTCTTCAAGAAATTTCAAAAAATCAAGAGCAAGGGCAATGAAGAAGGATGTACCTACCAAATATTAAAACATACAAGGCCGGGCGCAGTGGCTCACACCTGTAATCCCAGAACTTTGGGAGGTCAAGGCAGGTGGCTCACTTGAGATCAGCAGTTTGAGGCCAGTCTGGCCAACACAGTGAAACCCCGTCTCCACTGAAAATACAAAAATCAGCCGGGGGTGGTGGCACACCCCTGTAATCCCAGCTACTCAGGAGGCTGAGGCAAAGAAGAATCACTTGAATCTGTGAGGTGGAGGTTGCAGTGAGCCAAAATTGTGCCACTTCACTCCAGCCTGAGTGACAGAGCAAGATCCTGTCTCAAAAAAAATTAAAAATTAAAAATTTTAAAAAATATATATATATATAGCAGCTAAAATGAAAAGACACATGGATGGCTGGATATAAATGCTAACCCTATATATAAAAACACACTGTGGGGGCTGGGCGCAGTGGCTCATGCCTGTAATCCCAGCACTTTGGGAGGCCAAGGCGGGTGGATCACGAGGTCAGGAGATCGAGACCATCCTGGCGAACATGGTGAAACCCCATCTCTACCAAAAATACAAAAAAAATTAGCCAGGCGTGGTGGCAGGTGCCTGTAGTACCAGCTACTTGGGACGCTGAAGCAGGAGAATGGTGTGAACCAGGGAGGCGGAGCTTGCAGTGAGCGGAAATCACACCACTGCACTCCTGCCTAGGCAACAGAGCAAGACTCTGTCTCAAAGCAAAACAAAACAAAAACACACATGTGATAGAGGAGACATCACAGACTCAGGTAAAATATGAAATAGATGGTATTGAGATTATTATTTAGAAACTGGGGGGTATCAATCCTACCCCAAAATAAAACCCAAATGGATTGAAAGAAAGTATAAGAAAGAAATTTCAAGTACAAACAAACCATATGGAAAAACCCTACCAAAAAATAAGTTATTTCCCAAAGCTACAGTATGAATAATTTTTTAAGTTTAGAAGTTTAAGAAAATTTGGTTTGACATATTTAACTTCAAAAGCCTTAAACGTTTGTATAATATTTCAAAACCTTTTTAAGTGTTGAGTAATTTCCCAAAATGAAAACAAACCACTCATACAAGGGAAAATATCTGCATTGAAGATAATAAATGGTTACTATCCATATTATATAATTTGCCCATGCAAATCAAGGAGAAAAACTTTGTATCCAATAGACACATGTACAGGGGAAATTGGCAAACATGTCACAGAAGAAATTCTAATTTAGTAGATGCTATATATAGACTGAATGTTTTGTGCCCCCTCAAAATTCATATGTTGAAATTACAACCCTCCAATGTGACAGTATCTGGAGATGGGACCTTTGAGAGGTCACAAGGGATCAGTCCTCATGAATGGGCTCATGCCTGATATGTTTTGGCTTTGTGTCCCTTCCCAAATCTCATGTCAAATTGTAATGTCCAGTGTTGGAGGAAGGGCCGGGTGGGGGTGATTGGGTCATGAGGGCAGACTTCCCCCTTGCTGTTCTCATGATAGTGAGTGAGTTCTCACAAGATCTGGTTGTTTAAAAGTGTGTAGCACTTCCGCCTTCTTTCGCTCTCTCCTGCCACCATGTGAAGATGTGCCTGTTTTCTCTTCGCCTTCCTTATAAGTTTCCTGAGGACTCCCCAGCCATACTTCCTATACAGCCTGTGGAACTATGAGTCAATTAAACCTCTTTTCTTCATAAATCACCCAGTCTCAGGTAGTTCCTTATAGCAATGTGAGAACAGACTAATACAGTACCCTTATAAAAGAGACCCCAGAGAACTCTCTCGTCCCTTCTGCCATGGTACCACAAGAAGATACCATCTATGAACCAGGAAGCAGGCGCTCCCCAGACACTGAACCTGCCAGCACCTTGATCTTGGACTTCCCAGCCTCCAGAACTGTGAGAAATCAATTTCTGTCATTTATCAGTCACCCAGTCTATGACATTCTGTTATGGCAGCCCTAGCCAACTAAGAGAGTAGATAATCATGTAGAAGACATGTAGCCTTGGGAAATGAAGATAAAAGCAAAAACAAGGTACCATTTTCCAACTGTTAAATTAGCAAAATAAAAAATTTAATGGTGTGGCTCAGTCATGAAGAGTCTGGCAGAAGTAGACTTTTCATTGTATGTGCAGTCATTTATTCACCAAGTTTGTTATGCATCTAAAATGTGCCCATTGCAGGACTAGGCACTGGGAATGCACCGATACATGAGAATTCACATACCTCAGGCAGAGCCTGTGGTCCAGTGTGGGAGAAAGAGGAAGCAATGTGGGCATCCAGAGGCTGCCTGGAGAAGGGTTGACTGATCTGGATGGAAAGGCAGAAGGGGAGTGGCAAAGACCTTCCACACATGGAAGTGGAGATGAGGGCAACCTACAGAGGGGAGGTACAAGGCCTCAGCCCAAGCTCTGCCTGAGTCTGATCCCAGCATGCTTTTCTAACTTCTCTCCCCAACTCCTATGTCCCACCCTCCTGCCAACCACTCTGGACTCTACACTTCCTGTGCTGCTCAGTTCTCACTGCCAAGTTCTCACCTCCATGCCTTTGTTCAGCCTCTGCCCTCCACCTGCAATGACCCTCCTGCACTGCAACCCTGATGAAAATCCTTCAAGGTCCACCTCTATCTCTTCCATGAAGCCATCTCTGTCCTCTGTGCTTCTTTTACATCTCTTCCATGGCCTTGTGCTCATGCATTAATTCCCTCATTTGACAAACCTCTATAGGGCATCTCTCTGTGCCAGCCACCATCCCAGGTGCCAGACAGACAAAAGCAAATCAGATACAGTCATCACCCCCAAGGAGCTCCTGATGCTCACCATATCAGGCCCAGAGTATAATTTTCTGTGACCCCATCTATCACCTCTATGAGGCGCTCTACTTCTTAAGAACTGGAGCAACATCCTCTGCATCTCCACCCACACAGTGTTCACAGCAGACAAAATATGTCCAGGTGAAGTGGACTGAATTGGATTGACCAGTACTTGCATATATTATCTCAGTTAATTCTCACTGCATCTGTGTGGGCCATTGTTATTGTGAGGTATTATTATCTGTAAGTTATTATTATCCCCATTTTACAAATGAGGAGACTGAGGCTCAGTGAGGTAAAGTCCTTGGCCTGTGGTCACTGTGGTGTTTAGCACAGCTGAGAGGGTCTGCCTCCCTGCCCAGCCCTTTGCCTCATTGCTCCTTCCCCTAGTGTTGGAATAGGAGCAGAGATGGAGAATCAAAACCTCCAGACAGTGCAGAATATTCAGTGAGGTACTTTTGTCCTGCGGAAATAAGACACTATCAATTATTGTTACTTGCAGTAGTTATGTTCTCTAAAGTTGCTGTGAATAAAGATCAGTGGCTGATGAATGACAGAAATTGATTTCTCATAGTTCTGGAGGCTGGGAAGTCCAAGTTCACTGAACTAGTGAACACCTAACCACTGCTCCCAGGGGATCAATATAAAATCTAGTATAAAATATAGTACTGTCTACTATATACTGCACAACATATAGTACTCTATACTACACTGGTCACAACATTTTCATCAACCGATAGATATATAACCTTGTTTTATGTGTGTTTCTGTTTAAAGACATCTAATTTAATATCTATCATTAGGTCATTAACACTGGATTTCCAGCCAAGAGCACTGTTTTTGTAACTTATGCCTGAATGAAATTTATCTAACCGAGGGACTTTCTCCATAAGGCACATCACAGCCGTCTTGCAATTAGGAACACCGCTAGTCAGCACTTCAGCACTACACTTGAGGGCCATGCTAAATAGCAAAATCACCAACAAAAAGCACAAAAATGCTTAAAATATGGCACTAAATATAGCAGAAGAAGGACACTTGTTTACAGTATGTGAGTTGAAACAAGAAGGCAGATCATCCAGACTCAGCTGGGAACATGCAAATTGGGAGACTCAGATTTTTTATTGCTTTGCACATGTCTGTGAATAACCAAAAAGTGCCATAAATATTGATTTTTAGGGTTACAAATAAATGTTTGCAATAGGCAAATTCCTGAATATGAAATCTGTGAAGATCAACTGTACCTCACTAGAGAAGACAGAAGGGAGAGGCGTTCGATTTGATGGGTCCAAGGACCCCCATGTGGTTCCTGAAGCCAGCACTGATGTGCTCATTGTGGCCATGGCATCTGAGGCATTGAGCCTGCAGCTTCCCACTGCATCAGAGCAGGAAAGCAAACGAACTCAGCAAATGAAGCCAGCTCTTACGACCCAATGTTCACTTCAGAGTAATAAAGGAGAGCCCCTGAGAAAGGGGCCAGTCTTAGCCCATCAGCAGCAGGTAGTCAGGCATTGGAAAGAACCTGAAGCTGAGGTTCGTGACCTGTGCTTTCCCAGCATGATGGACCAGACTTCGGGAGTTCAGGCAAGCCAAGGACTCCTCTGGGTCTCTGTGTCCTCAACTGTGAAAGGGCAGAAGGAGCCTGTTTAGTTCCACAACTGACACAAATTAGAGTTGTGAGGGGGCTTCAAGCACCACCCAAATGTAAAATGCCTTTGCCAGGCTCAGTGGCTGTGACAAGTGCACGCTGAGCCACCAGTGCACCCAGCTCCCTCAGGAGCTGGTCTACACATACAGGATGCCATCTAGCAGGGCAGGCACAGCTCACGGCCCCACGTGGGAAGTGAACCTGTCACCTGGCCTCATTAGTTTGTCAGTTTGACCAAATGAGTTAAAACTAATAGATGGAAAACAGTCATCTACTAATAAGTGGACTAGCCAGGGCAGCAGAACTGAGTTCTGTCAGGGCTGAACCAGGGCAGTCAAGTGGAGATCAGGACCCAGAGCCAACCAGGAACTCAAAGAAAGAAATGAAGAGAGGAACAAAACACCCAAGCCCTCTGTCAGGGCACTAGAGGAGCCCAGAGCTTTGAGGCAGGAGCCCAGAGCCTGCTGAATGCAGACCTTTTCTGTAGAAGCTGCCAGAACAGGCCAGGTACGGTGGCTGACACCTGTAATCCCAACACTTTGGGAGGCCAAGGCACGAGGATTGCTTGAGTCAGGAGTTCGAGACCAGCCTGGCCAACACTGTGAAGCCCCATCTGCACTAAAAATACAAAAATTAGCCAGGTGTGGTGGTAGGCACCTGTAATCCCAGCTACTTGGGAAGCTGGAACAAGAGAATCATGTGATCCCGGGAGATGAAGTTTGCAGTGAGCTGAGATTGTGCCACTGCACTCCAGCCTGGGTGACAGAGCCAGATTCCAACTCAAAAATAAATAAATAAATAAGAAGAAGGAGAGGAAGGAGAGGAAGAAGGAGAAGGAGAAGGAGAAGGAGAGGGAGAGGGAGAGGGAGAAGGAGAGGAAGAGGAAGGAGGAGGAGGAGGGAAAGAAGAAGAGGGAGTGGGAGAGGGAGTGGGAGAGGGACAGGGAGAAGGAGAAGGAGAAGGGGAGGAAGAGGAAGAAGGAGGAGGAGGAGGAGGAGAAGGAGAGGGAGAGGGAGAGGGAGGAGGAGGAGAAGGAGAGGGAGAGGGAGAGGGAGAAGGAGGAGAAGGAGAAGGAGGAGGAGGAGGAGAAGAAGAAGAAGAAGAAGGAGGAGGAGGAGGAGGAGAAGGAGAAGAAGAGGAGGAAGAGGAGGAGGAAGAAGAAGAAGAAGAAGAGGAGGAGGAGGAGGAGAAGGAGAAGAAGAGGAGGAAGAGGAGGAGGAAGAAGAAGAAGAAGAAGAGGAGGAGGAGGAGGAGGAGAAGGAGAGGGAGAGGGAGAGGGAGAAGGAGGAGAAGGAGAAGGAGGAGGAGGAGAAGGAGAAGGAGGAGGAGGAGGAGAAGAAGAAGAAGAAGAAGAAGAAGAAGAAGAAGAAGAAGAAGAAGAAGAAGAAGAAGAAGAAGAAGAAGAAGAAGAAGGAGGAGGAGGAGGAGGAGAAGGAGAAGAAGAGGAGGAAGAGGAGGAGGAAGAAGAAGAAGAAGAGGAGGAGGAGGAGGAGGAGAAGGAGAGGGAGAGGGAGAGGGAGAAGGAGGAGAAGGAGAAGGAGGAGGAGGAGGAGAAGAAGAAGAAGAAGAAGGAGGAGGAGGAGGAGGAGAAGGAGAAGAAGAGGAGGAAGAGGAGGAGGAAGAAGAAGAAGAAGAAGAGGAGGAGGAGGAGGAGGAGAAGGAGAAGGAAAGGAAGAGGAAAAGGAGGAAGAAGAAGAAGGAGAAGAAGAGGAAGAGGAGGAAGAAGAAGGAGAAGGAGAAGGAGAAGGAGAAGGAGAAGAAACACCTGCCAGAACATGGAAAGATTCAACCTGTGGCTGTCACAACTCCAGCTCCCCGACACCCTAGAATGTTGGCCTTGTGAGCGGCAGCAGTGCAGGCAGGGATGGATTGCTCACTTAGCACAGGCAAGCCCGGGGCAGGAAGCAGAGTGGTCAGATGGCAATTAATCCAACAACTGTAAGCTCCCTGGAGGCAGAAATGGTGTATTCCACCAAGGGACTTGCACAGTGCTTAACATGATACTGTTTCTGTATCAATAGTGTCTACATCACCTGCTTTCAAACAGGCTTGCAATTCCTTTTAAGAGAAGACATATCCATGATACATGTTTTCAAATAGAAATAAAAAATTCTTAAATGTAAACAGAAATGCAAATAGATATACCCCAAAATAAAGTTAATACAGTTTGAGGACTGAACACTGAATTTAAATCTGAGCTCTGAAAAGCAGAAAGGGTTGCCTACACTCAGTGATTAAGTCTTTCTCACTACCTGATTTGTCCTTACAAAAAAGTCTTAGGATTTTATCACATGGTCTTTGCATAAATGTAATAGATCCAATGAAGATTTACAGACGTCTCAGAAGGCAAGCCAGACTCATTAGGTCATAGGAAGAGTAGCAAGGAACTCAGGAGGTCAAAGAAAGGAAGAGACCAACTCCAGCCCTGTCTCGGGGAACTGGAGGAGAGAGGCAGAAAGAGTAGCAAGGAACTCCATCCCCTGTCCTTGACCTTTGTGGGACAGATGTCGGCTCTGTTCAAGAAGAACTGCAGAGCAGTGACCTTAACTTTAAGAGAGAATGTCGGTAAATTGAGGTTAAGGTAACCAGTGCTTTCTTGGGGGATGGCATTTGTCAGTAAAATGCAATGGTCCCTTTGTTTTAGAGAAGTTAATACCTACTAACGTGGTCCCCCCTCACTAATTGACTGGGGCAGGAAGAATCTGTCTGATGCTAGCACACGTGCAGGGCCATAAACCATCCCATGCAAAACACTGAGTGTGTTCTGTTTGTCTTTTCTGTGTCCCATCCTACCCCAGTGCCATCCAGTGCCCAGGACATGAGCATCTGTATTACAACAGGTTACAGAGACTGAACCCTCAAGAAAAGGAAGAAAAGAAGCTCCAGAAGAAGGATCTTCTTCCAGACTACCTGGCAATAGCTGAAGCTCTAGGATCCTCCTCCTTTAATGAAGAAGGGAAAAGCGGCCTTGACCAATGTCATGGGACCTGAATTAGGACCCAAGGTGGTGCCTCTTACCCACTGGCCCAGTATACACACTCAAATACCTAGAGCTGGCAGGGGGAGAGGCAGCAGGGAGCATGGGAGTGAAAGGGGTTGGGTGTGAAGATGAATAGGGAGTGGTGGGGACTTCGGCTCACCACAGAGTGCAAGCCGTTGTTATGCAACTCTGTTGATTGTTGCCATGTGGGATTACTGGACCAGTGTGGCCAAATGTTCCCGCTTTTCAGGAGAAGCCAGAGTTCTGGATTTTTATGAGAAATCTGATTTTTAAATGTTGGCAGTAAATTAGAAAGATGCAAGCACTACAAAACAAACAAAACACATCTGCAGACAAGATTTGGCTGTCAAGCTGACCACGCAGGACGTCTCACTTGAAGGTGAATGGGAAAGTCATGCCTATAGGTGATGCCAATGTCAGAGGAGAGGGGGAGTCCTTGGGAAATGGCAGCCAAGGTCCAGGGATGAAAGAGGAGACAGAGAACCTGGGAAGCAGAAAGCAAGGAGCGGCGGGAGCTAGAGGTGGGTGGGACCAAGTCCACCAGCTCAGAGCCAAGGCCAGCTGGGCCTTTCCTCAGTGTTTGTGGGCAAACAAGGCTCCTTAAAGAGGACCGAAGAGAAATAGGATGACCAGAACACAGAAGAAGATTCCAATGGCAACTTCACCACCATCACCTTCTCTCTCTGGATCTCCTTGGAAACCACAGAAATAATGACCTACAGACCTTGGTATAAACAGCTCCAGCAGAAATGCAGCTTTGTCTGGGCCATCATGCACTGGGTACCAGGAAGGGGAGCCTCATCCCAGACTCACATCAGCAGGGTCCCACTGAGGCTCCTCAGGCTGTGTCCTCAGCCCTCATGGCCGGACCCACTTGTCGGGTGCTCAGTTTCACACCCCTTATGCAGGCAGCCTGGTCTTTCTGCACCTCCTCTCTCCAGCCCACTGTTGTCTGTTGTTTTCTAAGAAGGGATAAAGGAAGCTCACAGCCACATCACTGCCAACACCTCTGGGAGCCCACTAGTGGGTCTCTGCAAGGCTTCTGGTTAGATATGATCTCAGCAGACTATTCTGAAGTTCCACGAGGCATCAAAGGAAGGAGAACCAAGACACTGTGGTTATCTAATCAGTAATGCATGCAGCAGACACCATGTATTCAGTCCCCATTACACTCAGGGAATTTGGCAAAAGAACCCAAGGACTCATTCTTGGACCTCGGGAAGCTTAGAGTCCAGCACTCCATTTTATAGATGAGGAAACCGAGGTCCCCCAAGGTGAAGTAACATCTTCAAGGTCTGTCATGTCATAGGTAACTCTAAGAATGGTGGCACTGGTTTTATAAAAAATTAGTTCATCGTCATGGCCAGTAAGAACATGTTTGAGTAGCAAATGCATTTGCAAGAAAGGTCAGTTTCCAGCTGTAACAAAGTAGACCCATCTAAAAAGAGGCTAGGAAATACAAGAGCAAATATATATAGCTTTACAAAAACTAAGATGCTAAGTTTAAAAATTTAGGGATTTGGGGGAGTTTTTTTTTTTTTTTTCCTTTTTAAGAAACAGGGTCTTGCTCTGTCTTGCTCTGTCACCCAGGCTGCAGAGCAGTGGCTCACCGCAGCCTGGAAATCCCGGGTTCAAGCACAATCATAGCTCACCATAGCCTGGAAATCCTGGGCTCAAGCAATCCTCCCACCTCAGCCTCCCAAGTAGCTGGAATTACAGGTATATGCCACCACACCTGGCTATTGACTTTTACTTTTACTTTTTGTCGAGACAGAGTCTTGCTATGCTCCCCAGACTGGTCTCAAACTCCTGGACTCAAGTGATCCTTCTGCCTCAGCCTCCCAAAGTGATTACAGCTGTGAGCCACCATGCCTGGCCATAAAAGATCCTTTATTTTGTCAAAAAGAATTCACCACAATGTTCTTATAAGTCATGGTGGAAACATTTTTTCTATATATGACACTATACTGGAAAAATGTATTGGAGGCTACATAACTAAAAAGCCTTTAGTAGGGTTTATTTCATTTCGTTCTGCTTTAGATATCAACTACTATTTAAGAACAAGAAACACAGAATTCCATTCAATAAATACAAACAAAAATATATACACAGCTAAAAAAAGGAAGAGTGGAATCAGATTAAGAAAAACCAAAAGAGGGATGCTTGAGAGGCTGAGACACAGTCTTTCTGTTGATCAAAGCTGAGAAGCCAAAGACTGAATCCTCAACCGATACATATGATACACGTGATCCCCAGCACTCATGAGACTGTGTCCCCAAGTTCCATGTATTAAGATGGCTGGTGAGAACTCAAAGTATTTTCCCATGACAACGGCATTATAAATGGCCATGTAGGGGTGGTACTCCCAGGCTTGGTCCTTAAAACCAGGTGAACTCAAAAGGAAGCTGGGCTACCCCTGGGGGTCAGTTCGCTCGCCCATCATCTCCCCAAACCAGAAGCTTCTCCCTCATTCATTCATTCTCTTGGGCCACAGATGTGGAGCTACCATCTGTTCTCATTATTACTTCATTTCCACATCCTCCCTCCCCAGCACTCCTTGTCAGCCTTCTGCTTGGCTCATTTTATAACCCCCTCCCTTAGAGATCTCTTCCATTCTCAGAACTCCCACAGTGCCTTACACAGGTAGCTGCCGGAGGCATTCAGTAGGGGACACTGCAGCCGAGGAATCATGATGGGGCTCCAGCAGGCTGGCCATGGGGGACAGGTGCAAGAAGAGGAGACAAAACAAAAATGAGAGGTACTTCGTGGCCCCTAAGAAGAGAGATCAGCCTTGCTCCTTTCTCTCCAATTCCTAGTCCAGTCCCCAAGAGGCCAATTCTACTCTGTTTTTAGAGGGCCATGAGAATATACTTTTTTTTTTTTTTTGGGAGATGGAGCCTCGCTCTGTCACCCAGGCTGGAGTGCAGTGGCGCCATCTCAGCTCACTGCAAGCTCCGCCTCCCGGATTACACCATTCTCCTGCCTCAGCCTCCCGAGTAGCTGGGATTACAGGCACCCGCCATCACGCCCGGCTAATTTTTTGTATTTTTTAGTAGAGACGGGGTTTCACCGTGTTAGCCAGGATGGTCTCAATCTCCTGACCTCGTGATCCACCCGCCTCAGCCTCCCAAAGTGCTGGGATTACAGGCATGAGCCACTGCACCCAGCTGAGAATATACTCTTAAAAGACGCTCTTCTATTTGAGCTATCTTGAGTGGGATTCTGTATCTCACAACTAAAAGAGCCTTGGTTAGAACGTCAGGTACTAAACTCTTGTTTGTCCCAAATTTCTTAAGCTCGTCTCCAAGTTTTGATTCAGGCTCTCAGATTCATGGCCCATGAGGATGCCCACTCCCCGGATGGACACTCAAGAGGAGGCACCACCCCTGCCCCACCTAGCCCTGCACCCCACCGTGGCCCCAGGTGGACTCCCAGCCCAGCTTCTCCAAATCCTGACAAACGCGCTCATAATAAAAATTAACTTAAAGGTGAATTTGCTTTTCCAAACACTTCAAGTTCTCAGTGAACTCTGGCTTCAATCCAAGGTATAAGTCAGCCCCTGAATGAGGCCCTGGAGGATGAGATGATCAACTCCTTATGCTGCATTCTTTTTCCTTCCCCAAGAGCAGATGTGCACGTTATCAGATGCCTCCTTATAATCTCAAATCATCTTACTAAATTCAAAACTTTATGGGTGGAATAACTGCCAGGCTGCGCCTGATTCCTGTGCTGACATCCCCCTCCTTTCCAGCTAGCACCTGCTGATTGCTCTCTGCAGGCTGAGCCCAGCCCTGGCTCTGGGGCCAGCCCTGTCCTCTGTCAGAGGGATTTCAGGGGTTTGGACTCAACACACGAGAGTCTCAGCAGCACACCACCCTTCCCTCCAGTCTGACTCTGACCTGGGCTCCGATTTTGACTTGTGGATTTCTGTGTTATTTCTAACTCTTGCTGCCATCTTATTCTCTCAGGCCAGCTCTCTGCTTTCCTCCCTAATCCTTATTTCCTACAAGAACCAGTGGCTCTTGCCTTGTTCTTCTGAGCTCCCAGCATGGAAGAAGAAGCCTGCTTACAGCCTCTCTGATGGGATTTGCCTGGGTCTCTGGCCCACACACCCCAGCCTCCCTGTGCCTGTGCCTCTGCTCTGCCTCTGGTGGGGCCCTGTGCACCCAGGCTGGACCCCCACCACCAGCCTCCTGCCTGAGTGACAGCTCACCTGGGGCCTTTCTTGTAGGTGTGGGTTCTGCCTGCCTTGGGAGGGCAGTGGCTCCCCCACCCCAGTGGGGCTTTCATCCTGGATCCCACCCTCCAGTGCCCCCAGAGCACGACAATCATCACTCCCATATTAAAAACACAATCTCCTTAATGGTGGGAGAAAAAGCGGTTGCTGCTGTATCCTTGGTGCTGAGCACAAAAGAGGTCCTCAATTAGCATATTTTACATGAAGGAAGGAGAGACAGAGAGAAAGCAATCATAATCATGAAATTGGCATCAGAGAGGCAGCAGAGCTGTGGGGTCAATCCCAGGGAAGAGTGTGGGGAATGACAGGCTAGGAGGGCGTCATGTGAAGATCAAGTTCTGACCTGTGGGAGCCAAGAAGTCTTGTGGGCGGGGCAGGGTGACGATGAGCTGGACACTCCCGAAGGTCTGAGAGAGGCAGGCTGAAAGTGCTTGGGGACCCTAGCAAGCTCTCCCTGGCTTGCAGACATAAGGACCACATTTTCCATCTGAGAATCTGTACAAAGGGTCCTGTAAAGAGAAGCTAATGACCACGTGGCTAAAGGGTGTCCTTTCCAGACACTCCCTGCAAGGTGATGTGGGCCTGCCCAGCTCCATTCCTGAGCCTGAGAATTTCTCTTGCTGCTGGTACCCATCCCCAGCAGGGGGTGGGAGGCATCACACATTCAAACAATCCATCCTACCCCCTGACAGCCTCATGGGGGAGCAGGAGAGCAGGCGAGGCCATCAGGCAGTCTTGAGCCTCCTGGCCCCATCCACAGTTCACACGTGTTTGTCTGGCACCACTGATGTACCCAGCCTGATGCTGGAACAAAAGAAGAAGGGCCAGACTGTCACTGCTGTTGACAGTCTGGTTGATGGGTCGGGCAGATGCTGAATAAATAATAGCAGGCAGGATGAGGTTTAGCCTCCCTAAGCCTGCAGAAGACATCTTGTGCACCCCCAGCACCTCTCAAGGGGAGTGATGGAGAGCCTAAGTCTTCAGCAGCTCAAGGAAACAGGGTCAGAAGTGATGCCAGTGGCTGTTTCTAGAAGCAATGGAGTGTAGGAGCTAAAAGCAGGACCTCTGACACTTCAAAGACTAAAGTCCTAATCTTGGCTCTGCCAATGATTAGCTGTGTGCTCACCAACAGCTTACTTACCTCTCTGAAAATTCATTTCCACACCTACACGTACTAATAGTACCTATCACATAGAACTGTTGTGTGAAGATTAAATAAAATGTCTATAAAGCATTTAGCCTATAATTGACACAACAAATGGTAGTTGTTCTCATTCTTTTATTGTTACTACTAAAGGAATCAGCACTGAATCCATTCTCAGATCCTTCTCAGGCCAACTTTGTGATGACCCCAGAGTGTGGCTCAGGACAACTCAGGAAGTCTTTTTTTTTTTTTTTTTTTTGAGATGAAATCTTGCTCTGTTGCCCAGGTTGGAGTGCAGTGGTGCGATCTCGGCTCGCTGCAGCCTCTGCCTCCTGTGTTCTAGTGATTCTCCTGCCTCAGCTTCCCAAGTAGCTGGGATTACAGGTGTGTGCCACCACATCTGGCTAATTTTTCATGTATTTTCAGTAGAGATGGGGTTTCACTATGTTGGTCAGGCTGGTCTGGAACGCCTGACCTCAAGCAATCCACCCGCCTTGGCCTCCCAAAGTGCTAGGATTACAGGCGTGAGCCACCGTGCCCGGCCACTTGCGAAGTCTTTATGTTGGAGATTGATTCAGAGATTTCCCTTGTGCTGGCTGGAATCCAAATCCAAGCATGTGATAGAGTATACTGATGCAGGCCCAGCTCCAGAATCCCCTGCAGGTTCCGGAAGAGCGCCAAAATGAAGAACTCCAAGAGTCTTGGGCATTCAGGGAGCATGGGGTTTGGCAGACAGAAGTTGGGGGTCGCAGAGAGAAGAGAAGACAAGAGAGCCAGCAAAGGGCCAACCCTGTGGGTATTACCGTTATTATTTTTGGTGTCAGACCCTGGAATAAGTGCTTTACCTATCACACTTATTTAATCCCCGCTGTGACGCAGGTATTATTATTCCATCTTACAAATAAGGAATGATTTGCTCTAAGTCCCACAGCTAATCAGTACAGAGCCAGGGGCGCAAACTCAGGCCTGCTGGGCTCCGACAGCCATGTCTTACCGCACGGCAGCCCTCCAAGGTCCTGAGGCCCATGGGCACAGCTCCAACAGTGGGGAGGCACACTAAAGACAGGACTGGGGTCAGAATTTCGTAACTTGAGATCCATGGATCTCAATCTGAAAATTGCAAGCACAATTGTGTGTGTGTGTCTGTGTGTGTGTGTGTGTGTCTACCTATGAGAAGGTTCATAATGTTCATCAGATTCTCAAAGGAGTCTGTGAATCTCAAAATGTCAAGCACAACATACTTAGAGAAAAGAAGCCACCAGGACCTTCTTCTCCGGACCCACTTCTCACCTAGGTTTTGAGGAGACAGTGGAAAGATAGGGATGTATAAGAGAGCTCCCTGATGGGCCCCTGTGACTCTCCAGATTTCCAAACCTGTGGCCCTGGCAGCAGAGGCCCTGAGATTTCTCAGAGATAGCACTTGGCAATGCATGATGTGAGAGAAGACAGACTTGAATCCAATGAACTGGCCCAGCAAGAGTTCAGCCTGACATTCATTCACAAAATCGAGACATCGTCCCTTCTGTAGGATATCACAGGGAGCACCCCACTGATCCATTCTCATTTGGACACTCGGCAGTCAGTAGCACTCCTACCCCAACAAAGAAAACTAGTGAAATGATGAAGCCATGTCTACAAAGCTTAGGGAATGTTTCCACAGGGGTAGAGGCTGAAAAATTACAGCCCCATCTATAAGTTATCTCAAGAGCCTCAAAGTTGGGCCGAGTGCAGTGGTTCACACTTATAATCCCAATACTTTGGGAGGCTGAGGCAGGAGGATTGCTTGAGCCCAGGAGTTCAAGACCAGCCTGGGAAACAACATGACACCTTGTCTCCACAAAAAATACAAAAATCAGCCAGGCACGGTGGCATGTGCCTGTGGTTCCAGCTACTCAGGAGGCTGAGGTGAGAGGATGGTTGGAACCCAGGAGGTTGAGGCTTCAGTGCACCACTGCACCCAAGACAGAGTGACAGAGCAAAACCCTGTCTCAAAAAAAAAAAAAAAAAAATTCAAAGTTAAAAATATTTTGGGAACAGAAACATGTTGGATCTATTTTTAGAGTCTCAAACCTTGGAAAGCAGAGCCCAGAAACCCGAAATCCAAGTTCTCTGATTCTGGACATTGGGTTTCTCTTGGGCATGCATTGGTGTTCAATACCTACCTTTAGCCCTGTAATGCCTGATAGCCTTTGGTTCCCCTTTTTTCTTTAGCCTGAAACACCAGCACTCAAATCCAGAGCTCAAACTGGCTTGAAGGAAGTCAGAATGTGGTTCCATCAGCCCCCCTGATCAGATAGGAACACTGAGACCAGGTGAGAGTAATGTGTGCCACTCAAAGTCATGGACAGCATACGGAAAGGAACTCTAGGAACCAAAGGGTCTGTGGATAAAGAAAGAATCCAAGGCTGGGCGTGGTGGCTCACGCTTATAATCCCAGCACTTTGGGAGGCTGAGGCGGGTGAATCACTTGAGATCAGGAGTTCAAGACCAACCTGGCTAACATGGTGAAACTCCATCTCTACTAAAAATACAAAAATTAGCTGGGCATGGTGGTGGGCGCCTGTAATCCCAGCTACTCGAGAGGCTGAGGCAGGAGAATCACTTGAACCTGAGATCATGCCACTGCATTCCAGCCTGGGCAACAGAGAGAGACTCTGTCTCAAAAAATAAAATAAAATGAAAAAAAGAAAGCGTCCCTATGATTCAGAGACAGGGCCCAGAGAGGGGACATGTCTCAGAGTCTCTCCTGCTAATGTATTATCTTGAACCCGATGCCCAAACCGTTGGGGTTATGCAGACATCCTACACAGATGGCAGGTGTTTAGGAAGTGAGGATTTAGAGCAAGGTTGATTTCTTAAATAGAGATGGACATGGCCCAGTGGCTCAGAATAGATGAGGCGGGAAACATCAACTTCCATCCGAGCCAATAAGTAATTAAAACCATTTCCCCTTTCAAAGTCCTCATTACAAACGTCAAGAAATCAGATCCAGATTTCCTCTTCAGGTACATTTGCAAAGATGGACTTGCCCAACACAGACTTCCTGGACTCTTAAGGGAACAAACAAACAAACAAAGTTGACAGCATCAGTCACACAGGCTTCTCCTCCACATCTCACGTGGCTAACAGGAGAGGTGTCTAAGAACCCAGGAATGGGGCTGTCAGGTTCGGCCACCGTCCCATCGAAGAGGGTGCAAGAGGGTCGGAAAGTTTGTGCGCGCCTGTGTGCGTGTCTGTGTGTGTCTCCCGCTAAGTACTTCCTTCACTACACAGCTAATCCGATTAGCAGCTTTAGGAAACTCTGCAATGTTAATTCAAGGGCCCCATTCATAGAACAGCTTGCCAATGCCTGCCCAGGACTCCCATTCTTCTCACTGCAAATAAAATGCACACAGAAGGACTTTCTCTCCCTGAAGAATCCATTCTTGCCGCCTTGCCCCCACACACATACAAAATGCAACTGCCATATCCTCCAGCAGCCCCATGGCAAGGGAATGGGCCCATCGGAGAACGGGGGAGAAAGAGCAGTTCTCTCCATCCCAAGCACAAAATGAGTCCAATTTTAACAGCACCATCTACCCAGGCGATCTCCCCAAGCTGGGAGGCGTGCAGAGTAAAGAGGCGTCACGAATGCAGCTGGGTAGAGATGGATAAAGAGGCTTGAATGGGTCATCCAGCCTTTCTGGGGGCCTTCATTTCCTTACGTGTAGAATGGGGACTTTGAGCAGAGGGGACAGCTAGAACAGAGGCCGTCAGGAAGGAAATTGGGGGCCTGCACAGGCACACATCATTGCATTTGGCTGGAGGACCAGGAGTGGGAAGAGAGGTTGGATAGATAGATTGTGGACATAGCGTGAAGGGTCTTAAGAGTCCGACCAAGGAATGTTTCTAATAAGCAAGGGGGAGTTATTGAAGGTTATAAAGAGCACAGCTGTATTAGTTTCCTAGGACTGCCATACAAATTACAGCTGGGTGGCTTACAACAGAACTCTATTCTCTCACAATCCTGGAGGCTAGAAGCCTGAAGTCCAGGTGTTGGCAGCATTCTCCTGGAATACTTGAAGGGAGAATCCAACTTTGTTTCTGCTTAGCTTGTGGTGGCTCCTGATAACCCTGGTGTTCTTGGCTTGTGGCTACATCACCTCAATCTCTGCCTCTGTCTTCACATGGCCTTCTCTCTGTGTCCTCTTCTTTTCCTATAAGCACATCAGTCAGCGGATTTAGGATCCACCCTAAATCCAGGATGATCTCACCTCAAGATCCTTAACTAATTAGATCTGCAAAGATTCTATTTGCAAATAAGATTACATTCTGAGGTTCCAGGTAGACATGGGTTTTGGGAGGACCCACTACAGTGGTCACAAGGTTGCCAGGAAGATAAGCTAGAAGCTGAATGGAGTAAGAAAGACTAGAGGCAGGGAGACAAATTGGCATGAAATTGACACAGCTCATGGCCCCAAATGAACAGAAGACATGCTCCCTGCTGTGAATCCTAAAGCTGTCAGTGACTTTTTGTGGACACTGCAGTACCCGAAGTGCGCTCTTAAGCCAATCCAGGCATAAGGTCTTGGCTCACCATTGGCACAGAAAGACTGCAGCCTGCTTTCCAAGTGACAGCAAAGGAATGACCACCTGCACTCTTGTTCTCAGCTCCTCTAGCTGGCAATATGACGGGCAGGTTGGTAAAGTAGAAGACACAGCAACCTTGGAGTTGAGAAACTTGGATTCTAGTCCTGATTCTGCTACTGACTAAATTTGGGCACATCTAGCAAATAAGGCTGACTAGGTCACCTCTAGGGCAACTGACATGGTTTCCTTCTGCAGCCGAAAAAGCAGTTCCAAGATCACAGAATAAACAGGCAAAGGAGGCCTCTGGGGCTGCACTGCAGGGTTCTGGACCCTTCCCCCCATGTCCCCCTCCAGGGACCTCAGACCTCTCCCTTTGAGCCCTCTCCCTACCCTCCAACAAAAGAAACAGAATGATAGTTTGGCTCTGTGTCCCCACCCAAATCTCACCTTGTAGCTCCTGTAATTCCAAGTGTTATGGGAGGGACCCAAAGGGAGATGATTGAATTATAGGGTGGGTCTTTCCCATGCTGTTCTTGCAATGGTAAATGGGTCTCACGAGATCTGACGGTTTTAAAAATGGGAGTTTCCCTACATAAGCTCTCCTTGCCTGCCCCCATCCACACAAGATGTGACTTGTTCCTCCTTGCCTTCCGCCATGTTATGAGGACTCCCCAGCCACGTGGAACGGTGAGTCCAGTTAACCCTCTCTCTTTTGTAAATTGCCCAGTGTCGGGTACAGCTTTATCAGCAGGGTGAAAATAGACTAATACACAGAGGCACTTACCAAAGCTTGGAAATGAGAGTAACTTGCATCTAAAAATACATCTTCCCACACATTTGGACGTAGAAAAAGAGGGTAAAGGTGTGATTCCTTTTTAAAGATTTTTTAAATTAAAACAAATGTTTAAAAATATATGCAGAAAGTTATTCATAGAAACGTTTCTTCTAAGAGGAAAAAAAATACAGAAAAAAAATGGGAAACAACCTTCACATTTATCTATAAGGGCTTAGTTAGGTAAATCACGGCAGAGTTGCACATTGGACCACTACTGCCGTTAAAATAAGAGAGACCACAACGTGCTGCATAACAAGATGTCCGTGATAAAGTGTTAAGTAAAAAACACACACAACGCCAAAGCACATTGAGTAAAATCCCTAATCCCTTTTATGTTACACACAGACACACATACACACACATACACACACATGCACACACACAGCCCGAGCACATTAAGTCTGGAAAGAATCCAGCAAACTGGTAATGCCAGGGATCTTTGGGACTCAGATAACAGGGGATTTTCACTTTCCACTTTATACAATTATGAGCTATTGGACTTTTTTTTTTTTAAACAACAAGCAGCACTAGTTTAATCAACAAAAACAATAAAAAATATTCCCATTCTGACGATAAAATAACTATTCCTACTATTCTAGGTAGATGCAAAGTACTATTGGCCCTCAGAGAAAAATGATCAGGATAAAAATCACTTTGCCATAAAAACACACTAGAAAAGTGTGTTTCAAGCTTGGGAAGGAGGAAACACCAAGTATTATGTATTTCAAAGGCCTCATTCCTAAGCCCCCACATTCCCTCCGTACCCAGCAAATTTCCCTCATTCTCCACCTGTTTTAATTTTAATTTTAATTTTTTTAGAGACAAGGTTTCACTCTGTCGCCCAGGCTGGAGTGCAGTGGTGTGATATTGCTCACTGCAGCCTCGACCTCCCAGGCTCAAGTGATCCTCCTGCTTCAGCCTCTCAAGTAGCTGGGACCACAGGGGTGACATGCCCAGCTCCCCACTCTCCACTTTAATCGTAAACCCTCCCAGGTCAGTCTTCTCTCTGCGAATATTAATAATAATGAGGAGGAAGCAGATGAAATTTATAAGCATTTGTTATGTGCCAGGCACTGTGCTAAGCACTTTGCACATATTCTTTCTTTTCATCCTCACGGCATTACTCTGAGGTAACTATTATTGCTATTTGCATTTGACAGATGGGGAAACTGAGGCCCAGCTTAAGGGTGCAAGCCCAGGCAGTCTGACCCCAAAGCCTGTGACCACGGTCAACGCTCTCACCACCCTTCTGGGAGCAAAGCCCTGCTGAGGCTCTGGATCTCTAAGGCCCTGGGAGATGGCTCCAGGGTCTGCCGTCTTCATCTGCCTCCACCTCCTCTCTGGTGATGTTGGCCAGCACCTTCTGGGTACAAGGTCCTGGCCCAGACTCTGGGGCATCTAAATCCTGGCAGGATGTAAGCTCCATGCTCTATCAGCTCTATCAGCTCACAGGAGAGAAGGGAGAAGACAGGCCTCCGAGTTCTTAGGTCATGTCCACCTTGAGCAAGTGGCATGAGGGAGAAGGCAGGGCTGCTGGGCTTCCTCCACTGCAGCATCCTCAGGCAGCCTTCCCTCAACACAACCCTCTAGGAGCTAGGCATGCAGCTGGCATGGTGGCTGGCCACTGCCCCGCCTCTCTTTGGGGTCTCTCACTCCCATCTGCCAACCTTAGGCCCCCAAGGACAGCAGGAGAGCTGAGAAAGGCAACCCTGAGCATTCTTGATGGTGGGCAGGCGTCAACTCAGTGAGACCCAAACCGCGGAGACCAAGACTCAAAGGCCTTACTGGATCCTGCCCAGACACCGCTCCTGTCTTCTAAATGAGTACGCATCTACTTAGAGCCTAAAGTGGTACAACCACTTTGGAGGACTCTCCAACAGTACCTACTAAAGCTGAACTGTGTGTGCCCTATGACCCAGCGACCCCACTCCTGGGCACAGGCTCAGTGGAAATGAGTGCTCGTGTTCTCCAAAACACTATGTCTAAGAATGACAGCAGCAGCTGTATTTGTCATAACCCAAACCACAAACTGCCCACATGTCTGTCAACTGAAGAACAAATAAACCAGGGTCCGTTCACACAATAGAATACTGCACAACAATGAAAAAGAGCAACACAACAACATGAGTGAATTTCAGTCACAGGCCGCCTAAAAGAATCCAGACACAGAGTAATACAGACTGTACGACTCCATGCAGGTAAAAGGAATCTGTGGTGATAGAGGTCAGACCAGTGGCTACTTTGGGATGCGTGTTAACTGGGAGGGGTGTGTGGAGTCTCTGGGGTCTGGAATATTCCTTATCTTGGTCTGGGTGGTAGTCCCATGGGTGTGTACATATGTAAAAGTTAATCATGCTGTATGTTTGAGATATGTGAAGTTCACTATTTTTAAGTAACACCATCAAAAATGTTTTAAAAATATTTTAACTACACACACAAGGTTACAGTCAGGTCAGCTTCTCTAGGCCTCCAGGTAAGAACTGGGGAGAAAAGTGTGATTAGATGGAGTGGTAGAATTATGCAAAGATGCTTCCCTTGGTTAGCGTTTAAGTAAAGTTCTGGATATATTGGTATTAAAAATAATTGAAAACTCCATTTACAATGTGAATAGACTTTCAAACCTTATACAAGACCTCAAAAATCCTAAGAAATGACACTCATGAAACAAGACACCAAAAAGAAATCCTAAAGTACATAACTGCTCCACCTTCCCCCCAGCCACTGGCGATAGGTCCCTGTGGCCTCCTGGCAATGTCAGCCCTCATCCACCAACCCCTGCAGGGAGCTTTGAAGGCAGTTCCCTGTAGCTGCTCGCGTTCCTCATGAACTGCGGGAGGTGCCCCAGGCACATGCCCACCTACTTCCCTCCAGGTTCCAGAGATCTTCCTAGATGTCACCACGTACATGAGCAGCCTGGAAGAGGAACTGCCTGATACAACCCTCCCCCGAGCACCGTCCCCACTGTAATCGGCATAGTGAGGCTGCCCAAGCAGCCAGCCAGGAACCCAGCACCCCAACGGCACCTGGTGGGCTGCAAAGAGCAGTGGTAGAGGGGCCTCCACCCTGGCACCCCTGATTTCAAGATGAGCCAGTCATGCTCCTATTCACCAGAACCCCTACCGCCCAGTGGGCAAAGCCCAAGCTCATGAGCTCGACAGACAAGCCCTTCACCGTCCACCCCAGCTAACTTCTCCAGATGCATCTCCTGCCACAGCCCACCCCAAAGGGCTGCCCTCCAGTGACTTGCACCTTGCCTCTGTTCCTCAAATAGAGTCCCCTCATACTTCCTGCCTTTGCAAAAGGCTCTCATTCCACCTGAAATGCCCTTTTTCCCACTGAGGACTCCTCACCCTTCAAGACACCACACACGAGTGCCCATTCACATGACACCAGGCAGGCTTCTCCACTCACTCTCTGTCTTCCCACTGCTCGTGGTTTCTCACACACTTGCTATGAGGTATTATGGTTATCTGTTTCCATTTCACTTGACTCTCCAATCTGGAAAGTGCTGAATCCTGAGGCCAGAGTCCTAAGAACCAACACCAAGCTCCAGCCTGAACCCTCTGATAAAGAGGCAAATGGAGATTTTCTTAGAAGAATCAGCAAACTTGGAAGCCCCAGCTCCACTGGCTCCAGTGGAGGAGGAGAAGTGACTCCTCTGATTTTCCACAAATAGGGGGGCATTGGACTAGCAGGTCAAATACCGATGACCTGTCGTCCACATCTCCCCCTGCTGGAGTCCCTCGTCCCTCCCGTCAGGGCAGGAGAAGGGAGGATGTAGTACCTACCTGTGCTGTGTCCAGTTGCCCCCACTGTTTGCTTGGTCCAGTCTCTGACTTTGTCAATGTGAAAGAGCTTCAAGTCATCTTCATCTAAGGCAATGTCTCCCCAAAAGACAGCTGGGAAGAAAACACATAAGTGGGTGAATTTATGGTGGAAGTCAAGAAAAATGGATTCACTAATGCCCCAAAGAGCATTGGGTGTTGGGTAGTAAACTTTGGAAAAGACAACCCGTCCAATAAAATTTCTCCTTGAGCCAAAGAGACAGGGCTGGTGGAGGCAGAGGAACAGCAGGTATTAGTTCTGTGCATCAGAGCCCTGCGGCTGGGCCAACCGCCATGAAAATCCACATCCTAAGTCTGCAAGGTATTTTGAAAGGTCACCTGTCTTGTCTTCGCTCTAGGCAGCTCTGAGCAAAACTACCACAAAAAGACAACTGCTTCTTTCTTCTTTATGGTCCCCAGGATATAGAAGAAAACGAATAATGTGATAAATTATACTGTTGTCCATAATTTTTGTTGCCCTTCCCTGGGAAAACATTATAGTTCCCTGCCCTATTGGTGTCAGGATTGGCCACACAGCCTGCTCTAATTCAGTATGAGCAGAAGCTTTAAGATCTAGTACATGATTCACTGCGTCCTCTTTGCCCTGTCCCAGAAGACAAGCAGTGTTCTAGATGGGGTTCATCTGGGTTCCTGGGGATCACCCTAGGTTCTGGAGTAAAGATGATGTATAGCACAGTGTGGCTTATCAGGATGGATATGTAGCACGGATTAAAAAATGAAAACACTGTTTTATTGTCGGGGGGGAGGATGGATTTTTTTTTTTTAAGAGAGACAGAGTCTTGCTCTGTAGCCCAGTCTGGAGTGCAGTGTCACGATCATAGCTCACTGCAACCTTGGAAGCCTGGGCTCAAGCAATCCTCCCACCTCAGCTGCCTGAGTAGCTAGGACTCCAGACATGGGACACCACGCCTGGCTAATTTTTAAAATTTTTTTGTAGAGACAGGGTCTCACTATGTTGTGCAGTCTCGAATAATTCTCCTGCCTCAGCCTCTCAAAACACTGGGATTACAAGTGTGATGTTGTTTTCATAATCTTCTGAGATTCACGGGCATTCATTACTGGAACACAATCTCTGTATCCTCACTAATACAGAAATTGCTATCAGAAATAGTATGTTGTGTAACAAAAATCCATTGTCTTTGGGCCAGGTGTCAAGGAAACTGTTACCAGAGGCTGAGAGGAAGTCATCTCTGTGTTATGCGGTGACGGTGACGAAGCATTCAGTCAAAGTGTTGCCTGCCTTCACTCGGAAGACAGATGATGAACTGAATGTGCTATGGTTTCAAATGAAGACATGGAGTAAGAATGTTGATAGTGTGCCTTGATTGTTATTAACTATGTTTGACAAGGCACTACAAGAAAGAAACAGGCTCAAAAAAATGACAATTTTTGTAAGAATGACAAAGAATAGAGAGTCCAAAACTTCAGGGTCTTAGGGAGTTGGAAGAGCTAACCTATTCTCATAACTACAGAAAAAAAGAAGGCTGAGAACCTCGAGTAACAGAGGTTGATGAAAATTCAGCATTGTAGTGTCAAGAAAGGCCTTTATGGAAAACCGGAAGATTCTCTAAAAAGTAACTTAAATTTGTCATGAGACCCAGCAATTCAACTCTTAGGGATCTTCCCAAGAGAAATGAAAACACGTTCATACAAAGACATGTTCAAATGTTTATGGCGGCCTTCTTTCTAACAGCCCTAATCTTGAAACAACTTAAATGTCCATTAGCTATTGAAATGGACAAACACAATGTGGCATATCTATACAACGGAACTATGTAGCAATTAAAAGGAACAAACTATAGGCACAGGCTCCAATATGTATGAATCTCAAAAACATCATGCAAAATGAAATAACTGTTGCCAAACACTACATATTATATGATTCATTTGATATGAAATGTCTACAGAAGGCTAATTTATAGAAGTAGAAATATTTGGCTGAGTGCGGGGGCTCACGCCTGTAATCCCAGCACTTTGGGAGGCCGAGGCAGGCGGATCACGAGGTCAGGAGATCGAGACCATCCTGGCTAACATGGTGAAACCCCGTCTCTACTAAAAATACAAAAATTAGCCGAGCGTGTTGGCGGGCGCCTGTTGTCCCAGCTACTCAGGAGGCTGAGGCAGGAAAATGGCATGAACCCGGGAGGCAGAGCTTGCAATGAGCTGAGATTGTGCCACTGCACTCCAGCCTGGGCAACAGAGCGAGACTTCATTTCAAAAAAAAAAAAAAGAAGTAGAAATATTTGTAATTGCTTAGGACTCGGGGCAGAAACAAGGATTGACTGTAAATAAACATGCAGAAATTTGGAGGTTGCTGGAAATGCTCTACTGGATTGTAGCTATGGTTACACAATTATAAATTTACTAAAATCACATGTACACTTATGATAAGCGAATTACACAGCATGTAAATTATACTCAAGATGTCTGTTAAAGAAAAAAATTCAACCTTGTAGCAAGGACCAACCAAGATGGTACCTGGTAAATCCTTTCAGTTGGGAAAGAATTGTTCAGATAAAGAAAACTAAGAATATGTTTCTCTCAGAAGCTTCATAAGTGCAAGGTAGCAATAATTAAGTCTGGAGAGAGATAGACATGTTTAGAAAATAATTGTATGTGGCTATGGCACACACAGCTGAACCAAACAGATAAGAAGATGATTAATGTTGTAGAAAAGCATAGGACCAAAAAAAGTCATTAGCATGGCCTATAAGAGGCTGCCAATGTTTGACACTTAAAATGACACAAAATGACCCTTGGGCCCCCATCCTCGTATGGGAAAGAAACAGGCTGAAAAAGCTGCCCCCATGAAGGGCATATTCTCTGATGCCCTCTTCAGATGTGGTCAATAAGAATAAGGGAAAAGGAAGGGCAGGACCTCCCAGAGTCTGGAGCTCAAAGCCACGGAGGGAAAGTGAAAGGAGAGCTACTCGCAGGAGGTGGCATCAGGGCCTCATGAAGGAACCTTCCCCATCCTAGGGGCCCCTTGCAACATGTGTCCAGCCTGATTTCAGAACTGTTATGGATCAGTGACTGTTGTGCCTCCCAATCTTCCTGTTTCCAAATGGAAATGTTTGTTTCAGTTATCCTGTCCCTTATCTATCATTGTATATTGAGTATGTATTTGGGGGTGGGGTGGGGAAGTATATGATTGTTTTAAAGTTCACAAGTCTCTGGATGAAGAGGAGTCACATCCTGACTTAGTATAGAGACGATCACAAGATCTTGGACTTGGAGCCTGGTACCATGACTGGACCGGACTTTGGGGAAAGGTAAGTATGTTGTATATACGGGAGGAGAAGGGAAGCAAGTATTTGTTACAAGAGGGGAGGAGACCTGTGACAGAGTCTATTATTGTTCATCATTTTTGCTGCTTCTCCTGGGTACAAATTATACTTCCCACTCTCTCAGATGTCAGGCTTCACCATGTGATTTATTTTATTTATTTATTTTTTGAGATGGAGTCTCTCTCTGTTGCCCAGGCTGGAGTGCAGTGGCATGATCTCAGCTCACTGCAATCTCCGCCTCCCAGATTCAAGCGATTCTTATTCCTCTACCTCCCGTGTAGCTGGGATTACAGGCATGCACCACCATGCTGGCTAATATTTTTGTATTTTTAGTAGAGTTGGGGTTTCACCATGTTGGCCAAGCTGGTCTGGAACTCCTGACCTCAAGTGATCCTCCTGCCTCGGCCTCCCAAAGTGCGGGGATTACAGGTATGAGCCACTGCACCTGGCCCACCATGATTTTTTTCTGGCTAATGGAAGTGAGGGGAAGTGACATGTGTCACTTCCAAGCAGAACCTGTAAGACCCAGCACATGGTTTGCCATGTTCTCTTTTCCCAAAGCCATAAGACAAAGAATATTCCAGAAACAGGTTGCTCTATCAGGCTGAGACACAGAGTGAAGATGATATGATCCAGGGTGAACATGTAACATGAGACAAAAACTTCTGTGGTTCTAAAGCACGGATACTTAGGAATTATTTATTACTGTATCATAATCTAGATTATAATGATTGACACATACAGCCTTTGCAAAATGATCTGTATTCATATTCTGGCTCTGAAACTTATTAGCTCTGCAACCTCGCACATGTTACTCCACCTCACTGAGCCACAAATGATTCATCTATAAATAGAGATAATATTGCCTATTCTGGAAACCTGTTGAGAAAATTAAATGAGATCATGTACCCATAAGTACACACACACACATACCATGGCACCATGGCTTTCTTTTTTTCTTCAATAGATATAATCTTACTTCAGTAGATGTAATCTATTGAAGGAAGAAAAATAAAATTTGTGGAGCAATGAAGAACCAAGCCCTGTACTTGACACATTGATGCTTTCCCTGCAGAGATCAAACATAACTTGAAGTTTGAAACCCAAGTAATCCATCCAAGCTGTCCATATTACAAAATCTATAAACTGGCTCACACTTCTCCCTGTACTTGGCACATGGTAGGTGATTTCCCCGCAGAGGTCAAATATAACTTTCGAAACTTTGAAACCCACGTCATCCATCCACGCTGTCCATACTGTGAAATCTATGAATTGAGACTCATGCTCCTCACAGCACTCATTTTTATATTTCTAGGTCGGAGTTTCCCAGCTCTCCGTCCCCCTTTCTTATTTAGTTACAAGCCACCAGAGGCTTTTAAAAGAAACAAATGTGCAAAAGAATAAAGTTGAATTCCTACTTCGCACCATATACAAAATTTAACTCAAAGTGAATCAATGACCTAAATGTAGGAGCTAATACCATAAAACTATTAGAAGGAAACATCGGCATAAATCTTCATGATTTGGCAATGGCGTAGATATAACATCAAAAGCATGAGCAACCAAAGAAAAAATAAATTAGATTTAATCAAATTTATAAATTTTTGTGCATTGTGATATTATCATAAAAGGAGGACATTATCAAGAATGTGAAAAGACAACTTACAGAATGGGAGAAAATTTGTGCAAGTCATATATCTTATAAGAGCCTAGAATCCAGAATATAAAATGAACTCTTACAATTCAACAACAAAAAGGCAACCCAATTAAAAATAAGCAAAGGATCTGAAAAAACACGCCTGTAAGGAAAAGATATAAATGGCCAACACATGAAAAGATGCTCAAAAGCATCAGTCATTAGGGAAATGCAAATCAAAACCACAGTGAAGTACCACTTCACAGCCATTCGGATGGCTAGAATAAAAAATTAGAAAATAAAAAGTGTTGACTGAATGCAATAAATGTCTCTCAATTTAAAGCTTTTCTTGGGGACTCCAACTTTGTACAAGGCAGTCTATCTGACAATTCCTTGAATTCTGACTGTCACCTAGAACTCCCTTGAAATGTGTGGGAAGGTTGGCTAGGTCAAAGATGATTTCCAGCTGCCTGCACTGAGCCCTTCGGCTTCCCACTTTCCTGAAGATTTGGCACAAGACAGTCCACAGTGCAGCGCCACTTTTCCCCCATAGAAAAAGTGTCCCATGTCAATTATGGCAATGGCAATGGAGGCAATCAGGAATACTTCTCAAACCTTCTGAGAGAAGAAAGAGAGAAGCAAGAGGGTGGGAGAAGGGAACAGATGAACAGGCACTGGGAAAAGCACCCAAGCCAAGGAAGTAATACAGTGGTCTTCCAACTTCTGTGTTCACGTGTTCCTAAATCATTTGAAAAGCTACATATCCCTTTGTTAACCTGACACTTCAGATTTCTCACGATAAGTTTAAACACTTATTTTGCTCATGAGAAGAAAATAATAAATATTTTATAAGATGAGGATTGACTATATGTGGAATAAATGTTTCATGATATGGTTTGGTAAACAGGTTTAACTACCTTATGGAATAGCATGCTGAAACCGAAAGAAAACAAGAAAAATGTTAATCCTGGGTTTTATCCACATAGCTTGAAAAATTTAGAGGTTAAGTATATTCTAGTTATACTTAAGAGAATCACTATGATTAACTACCTGACTTTAGTTGTTCTGAATTCAAAATATTCCCCCCTGCCTCAAGCATTTCCCTTAATAGAAATTCCTATAGACAAGAAGAGACAGAAGAGCTGCAGGTCTAAGATACTCTGGCTCCTCATCGAAGAAGGCTGCTCTATAACCAACCATTTCTCATTTTTCCTTTGACACTTGGGGGTTTTGTACACAGTGGGATTCCAGATGGGTGACAGGTAAGCCTCTCTTCCGTGAAGTACAGGAAGGGCCACGCGCCAGCATCCTCCAGCTGTCTTAGCATAGAATTCTAGATGTGTGCTTCAGAACCCAGAAGTTCACTCCCTTGAACCATCTGTAGACAGCACCCCTGCGAAGTCCAATGCCCCTGCACACCGCAGTTTGAAGGCAGGCAGAGCATGGCAGAGGGGCCAAGCAAGGCAGAGCAGCGGGGGCAGCTCTGCACAGCCCCTTCCCAAAGTCAAAGGGCTGCTGGGAAACTCCTCCCACACTGTCCCCTGGGCCTGCTTAGCCTACTTGGTCTCCACCTCCTCATGCCCAGTGCTCAGGTATCCTCCTGACACCAAAAGGTGGGAGCCCCAGGCTGATTCCCTTGCAGGGGAATCCTCCACAAAGGCACTTTCTGCCTGCAGTCTTCATATTGTTCACCTGGGGAGGCAGGCTCATTAAAAGCATGTACTTTTAAGTCAGAAAGACCGGGGTTCCAATCCCAGTGCCATCATTGAAGAGCTGTGTGACCTCGGGTAACTCACTTGGTCTCTCTGAGTCATGGTTTCCTCATCTGGAAATAGAGGTGCCTAGCTAGTAGAAGTGTGAGCGAATTAAATGACATGAGGTCTGTTAAGCAGCCGGTGCCAGGCCTGGCCTGTGGCAAGCACTCAGTGAACAGTGGTGCCACTCCAACCTCCACTTTGTTCCTCCTGGTTCCTGTCTCTCCCCCTCCCCCACCTGTCCTCATCCAGAAGACCCCACCCTGCAAAACTCAGCTCAGCTTCCATCATCAGTATTTGCCCTCCCACCCCGACACACTCTTTCCTTTCTCTGTATTCCTTTAGGACAAATGGTCTCAACCAGACAATATTAACCAGACAGTGGGGGCTAAATCACACTACTATACTCACCTAACACTTAATGAGGCAGCACACGCCAGGCATTGGCAGGGGTAGGGGTGGGGGTTGGAGTAGGTGGAGTTGGGGGAGGGAGAGGAGATCACGTTTTCTGTAATGCTTTACAGTTAACACTGGATTGTACATAGGCATCGCTTCTTTTAGTTTTTGCATCAACCTATATTGGTCTCGTTCCAGTTTTACTGATTAAGAACCTGAGACTCAGAAAAGAGAATGACTTGCTTGGGGTCAAAGGGTCAGCAAGCAGCCGAGCCAGGACCCCAAGCCAGGATTCTTCCCAGTCCCCCAGCGGCTCCCTCAGCTCTTAGCATCTACTCAACTTCCCAGATTGTGCCAGAGTCTAAACGCCATGACGACAGGCTCCCATGTACATTTCACTTGTGAAATCCCATTTTATACTTGCCAAGGAAAGCCATCATATGGTGCTGTATGGGCCTAGTGGCTGACGGTAAAAGAACCTAATCAGATAGCCCCCGGCTCACGTCCTGCCTGGGAAGCCTTAGACAAATAACTTCACCTCTCTGAGTCTCAGTTTCTTCATCTTCCAAGTGGGAATAAAGAGTCATAGTATCTTCCACGTGGGGTTGTTGCAAGCATCAACTGAGATAATGTGGATCCGTGCTCAGCACAGAACTGGTACCATGCCCCACTCAGCAAATATGAGATGGAAGATCTGCACCCTGCAGGCACTGAGGTGGCCAGCCATGGCCCACATCAATGTGATATGCAGTGAGCTAAGAGACATTTTTACAGGTTTGATCCCCTTGGGACGCACTGACTTAGTGCTTGCGTGCCCAGCCCAGGACAACCCTTACCCACAACAGCTGCAAGAGGGCGTGGCCTGGCCCTTCTGCAGCACCCACAGGAAGCCCCCATGGTGTGGGACTGGATCCTACCCCACCTCAAGGCTCAGAGAGCCCCTTCCCATGCCAGCCCAGGCTCCCATGCTGCGGTCCTGCAGACTCTTCCCTTGTGTTCTATAGATCCTACCCCAGGATCCCACAGACAGTTCCTGTAGATCCCGCTCAAAGCCAGTCCAAGAAGGTCACCTGCTCTTCACTCAGAGGGGGCACAGCCCATGGCATGAGTCCTCAGCGCTGCCCCTTAGGCTCACAGATACAGCCTGCAAGCCAGAGTGGTGGCTGCACCCCAGGACACAGGTCTAGAATGTCATCTGGAGTCTCCAAGCCACCACTGCCTTCCATAGACAGCAGCATGTTCTGCAGGGGGTCTCAGTGATTCATTCAAGGTCCCATAGTGAGTCATTTGGCAGAGTGAAGACTCAAGTCCAGGACCACTCATAACAACGGGGTCTGAACCAGCAGGGCCCACATGCATCTGGGAGCCAAGGATGGAAACCCCTGTGTGGAAGGAAGAAGAAACTCACCTTGATACTCTAAATAAGCCAAAGGCTGCCGAGGGAACCTAGACTCCTGACACAATGCGTTCTTCATAACAGAGCTCCTTCCATGACGTGAAATGTGTGTCTTCAGAGAGAAGAGCAGGGCACTAAGGGGTAAGTTCAAAACCAGTATAGCCCAGGAACAGCAAAGAGCGCTGGGACTAATTGTGATGTGCGCCACGGGCATGAGTGCAGAGGGCAACCCTCGTGGCACACATTTGCCATCCTTGCCTTCCTCGTTAAGAAGGAAATCAGGGTAATGCTGCTGCAGGAGAGAACCAGTAGTTTGGTATCAAAGCAGCTGCTCTCCTAGAAAACCTAAAAGAATAAACTGAAGTAATCCCAAGCCAGGTGCAGTGGCTCACTTGTAATCCCAACACTTTGGGAGGCCAAGGTGGGAAGATCACCTGAGCACAGGAGTTTGAGACCAGCCTGGGCAACAAAGTGAGATGCCTGTCTCTACCAAAAAATCAAAACATTAGCTGGGCATGGTGGCACACTCCGGTGGCCCCAGCTACATGGGAAACTGAGGCAGGAGGATCACTTGAATCCAGGAGGTCGAGGCTACAGTGAGCCATGATGATGTCTCTGCACTCCAGCCTGGGCAACAGGGCGAAACCCTGTCAGAAGAGGGGAGGGGAGGGGAGGGGAGGGGAGGGGAGGGGAGAGAG
>NC_037677.1:92918489-93035448 GCF_003255815.1 Theropithecus gelada
GGAGGGGAGGGGAGGGAAGGGAAGGGAAGGGAAGGGAAAAGAAGGAAGGAAGGAAGGAAGGAAGGAAGGAAGGAAGGAAGGAAGGAAGGAAGGAAGGAAAAAGAAAGAAAGAAAGAGAAAGAAAGAAAGAAAGAAAGAAAGAAAGAAAGAAAGAAAGAAAGAAAGAAAGAAAGAAAGAAAGAGAAAGAGAGAGAGAAGGAAGGAAGGAAAGAAAGAAAGGGAGGAAGGAAGGAAGAAAGAGAAAGAAAGAGAAAAAGAAAGAAGGAAAGAAAGAAAGAAAGAAAGAAAGAAAGAAAGAAAGAAAGAAAGAAAGAAAGAAAGAAAGAAAGAAAGAAAGAAAGAAAGAAGGGAGGGAGGGAAGGAGGGAGGGAGAGAGGGAAGGAGGGAGCAATCCCATCAACATGGTACCTGCTAACCACTTGTGGTTATTGGGCATTGAAATGTGATTAATATGATTGAGGAACTGAATTTTACATTTTATTTCCTTTTAATTAAAGTTTAAATTGTCACACGTGGCTAGCTATATTATAAACATAATATAAATAATATAAATTATAAACGATATAATACAAACTACTATGTATTACTTATAAAATAAAATCATATAAAAATTCTATTTAAAATAACATATCTAAGCAGGGCACGGTGGCTCACACCTGTAATCCTAGCACTTTGGGAGGCCAAGGTGGGTGAATCACTTGAGGTCAGGAGTTCAAGACCAGCCTGGCCAACATGGTGACACCCTGTCTCTACTAAAAATACAAAAATTAGCCAGGCGTGGTTGCACGTGCCTGTAGTCCCAGCTACTTGGGAGGCTGAGGCAGGAGAATCACTTGAACCCAGGAGGTAGAGGTTACAGTGAGCTGAGATTATACCACTGCACTCCAGCCTGGGTGACAGAGTGAGACTCTGTCTCAAAAAAAATGAAAACAATTGGAAAAAAAGTTAAAATGACATAGCTAGGAACAACCTGGATGACAAAAATGTGTTACTAAGTCAAGAAATGTAAAATCCTACAAAAGCTATAAAAAGTTACTGACATGAAAGTTGAGACATGTTTCTGGTAAGAAAGACCATTAAAGAACCATTAACTCTTTCTAAATGAATGTGTGCGTTTAATACACTTCAATCGAAATCCCAATCTTTTTTATTACTGGCAAGGTGATATTAATGTTAATCTGCACAATCAGGTTAGAACAGCTGAGAAAAAGAGTACCAAAGGAGGCCTGGCTTCATTAGACAGTCTGCAATGGAGAATCATTTGAAAGCAGTTCCTAGATTATATCTAATAAAACTTATATGGGATAAAACAGGTCATGCACATTTATGAAAAGTAGGGAACTAAGCAATGAATGATGTTGAAGCAAACGGGTTACCTCTTTGAGGAAAAATCAGTTGGCTTTGAACCTTATACTATACACCAAAATTAACACCAAATAAATAAAAAATTAAATCAACGAGTGGACTGAACAATACTTAGAAGCAAATGAGTTATGTCTATGGATTCAACACACAAAGTTACTGAATTCTTACCAAAAGGCAAAGAGAAAACTTTCAAAGTATTCCCATCACCTCTTCCACTACCAATCCCAGCTATTCAAGGTGTAATCCATAGACCAGCAGCGTCAACATTATCTTGGAGCTCGACAGAAATACAGAATCTCAGAGCCCACCTCAGACCTGCTCGGTCAAAATCTGCATGTTAACATCCCTCAAGGGAATCGGGTGCACCCTGGAGTTGGAGAAGCACTGACCCAAGGCACCAGGGACTCTGTTTCCAACTATGACCCTGGGGTCATGGGCTCCCCTCCGCCTCTCTGTGTTCGACATGGCCGTAGTGAAGAGGGTAGGCAGGGCAATTCTTTACAGGGATGTAGAACTTGAACATGTGGGCCGCAGGAAGCATTTAAAATGCACATCCAGCTGGGCATGGTGGCTCTCACCTATAATCCCAGCACTTTGGGAGGCCGGGGCAGGCGAATCACCTGAGGTCAGGAGTTCAAGACCAGCGTGGCCAACATGGTGAAACCCATCTCTACTAAAAATACAAAAAATTAGCTGGGCGTGGTGGTGGGCATCTGTAATCCCAGCTACTCGGGAGGCTGAGGCAGGAAAATTGCTTGAATCCGGGAGGCGGAGGTTGCAGTGAGCCGAGATTGCACCATTGCACTCTAGCCTGGGCAACAAAAGCAAAACCCTGTGTTTTTTTGTTTTTTTTTTTTTTTAAAAAAAAAAAAAAAAAAAAAGGCACATCCATGAAAATACCCTCAAGCTCCAGTCTTGGCTACCCCACCGGAGCTTCAACCTGCAATTGAGGGACTCACCACCAGGTGGTAGTGTTTTCTTATGAAGCTCTGGCTAGTAAATGTTTCCGGAATAGATTATGAAGTACAATAGGAAAAATGTTTTTTGGAAATCAAAAAATTGAAATCTTTATAAATTAGTCAAATACAGTCTTAAAGCTGTTATGTAATAAATTTGGAAATGTAAAAGGACTAGCATTAAAGACACGCTTTCTAATGATACCTAATCCATCAGTGGTATGCTGCTATTTAATAATTGGCTGGGGTTCGGGAGAGCTTTGGTTTGTGCTGTTTGCTGATTTCCTTGTGTAAATGCTCCCACTGTGACTGATTTCAGGTCACTGAACATGGAGTTGGGAAAAGGTGTGCACAGTCGGGCGTCACAAGTAGGTAGCCGCCAGCTCCAGGCCACTGCAGTAAGGTCAGTAAGTACCTATAAAGTACCTCACAGTTTCTGAAGTTCTGTTATGTTACCCATCTGATGTCATGTGTGTGCCTGATTTTGAGGTCTGCAAAAGATGACCATGATCTGAGCCTTGCAGGGAAAGGCTCATTCCTGCAGCTCCCATCCAAGATTTGCACAGCACAGATCTTGCCCTGGCTGTCTTGTCCCCATCGACAGCAGAAGCATGCAGCACTCACTGTGTCCCTGGGACCAGGCTGAATGTCCTCTACATATTACCACAATCTGTCCTCTCACCAGTTTCAAGGGGAAGTCATTCTTGTTCCCTTTTTATAGAAGGGAGAGGAAAAAAAAGGCCATGAGGGAGGTAGGAATTGGCCAAGGTCATGCAGGCAGGAAGAAGCTGCACAGGTTTTCTGAGTCAACACAAGTCTCTCTGATTCCAAAATCAGATCCCTGCTAGGCGCCGTGTCTCATGCCTGTAATCCCAGCACTTTGGGAGACTGAGTAGGGTGGGTCACCTCAGGTCAGGGGTTTGAGATCAGCCTGATCAACATGGTGAAAACCCGTCTCTACTAAAAATACAAAAGTTAGCTGGGCATGGTGGCAAGCACCTGTAATCCCAGCTATTCAGGAGGCTGAGGCAGTAAAATCGCTTGAACCCAGGAGGCAGAGGTTGCAGTGAGCCAAGATCGCTCCACTGCACTCCAGCCTGGGCAACAAGAGCAAAACTCCATCTTAAACAAAAAACAAACAAACATCAGATCTCTTATCCAATTTTCCCCAAAGTTCCACATTCTAAAAAGTTACTAAGAAATGCTGTTAAACCACGTTGTTTACTGCAGGACTTCCCAGAGCCTTTACAATTCTAACAAATATCACGGCTCTCCAAGAGAAAGACAGGGAATGCAGCATTTCCCAACATAGTTGCCTCTGAGCTCTCCTTTCACTGGGTCTCCTGACCTAAGGAACACATTTTGGAGACTGTTGTACTGCTCCACAGTCCTCCAGGAATGACAGACTTCTAGGACTGGTAGGGGCCATACAGGTCATTGGGTCCAATACTCCATCCAGAGACGGGGAGCTCATGCCCTTCCATCATGTCCCCATCGATCTTTGAACAGCAATCACTATTTCTTCCAAATCTGGTGTTTTAGATCTCCTCTCAGGACCAGTGCTGAAGAGAAAGGGACTGATGGTTCTGCAGCACCCACACCGTGCAGGCTCTTCTCACTCCCCTAGCCCTCAGGACAGCAAACCCGTGCAATGCGCATCATCGTACCCAGTGTCAGATGAGGACTGTAGGCACAGAGAGATTTAGGCAACTTCCTCCAGGCCCCCTCTCAATTCTAACTCTTAACTGCCATGCATCTTTGGCTCTCTTAGTAAGATGGAAGCATGGAGAGGAGGTATGACTAATTTACAACCTTGGAAATGTAGAATTAGGAAAGCTTCACAAAGGGGATGAGTGGGAAGATGATGAGTGGAGCTGCAGTTTGGCAGGTGGATAACAAGAGGAAAGGGCATGCTGGCTAAAGAGACAGCATGTGCAAAGGCCCTGGGGTGAGAAAGAGCAAGGCACTGTCAAGGCAGGAGCAGGAGGGGCGCAGTGAGGGTAAGCCAGCTGAAGTGGGGGGCCCAGCATTGTGGACTGTTGCAGACAGTAAGGGTAAGGCAGGACAGGAGGCCAGGGGATCTGACAGGCTGAGCAGGGGCAGAAAGGGAGGCTGAGAATTGGGAACAGGATCCTGGAGCTGGTAAAGCACCCAGGGTGGAGAGGGTAATCAGGAGTCCATCATTCCGGTATAGCACTTTACAGTATGCCACCCCTTCCATGCACACATCCTCCTCTCCTGCAAACACTCCCCATGCCTGAAACCCCAGCATCCAGCACAGGGTCTGGCACTGATCTTCAGAACATTCTCATCCCTGAATCAGTGAGTAAATAAATGCCCCTTGCAGAAGTCCTAGAGGAAGGCAGGAAGGCCACCAAATCTTACAGGGGAAAGAGAGACTTGGGAAAGTTAATGACCAGCCCAAGTTGACAATCCGTAAGAAGGGGACAGGGCTTGAACTCAGACCTTTTGGCTCCAAGACTCAGAGCTCAGTTCACTGCCCTGAACAGGATGCTGGTCCCAGCATTGGGATTCAAGGTGGGGACTGACCTCAGGGTCAGCAGGAAGTGCTCTGCCAACAGAGGAGCCACCAGCCTGGCCAGCCAGGGGCAGCCCAGGCAGCTGCTTTCAAGGGATAGAGTGCAGGAGGGGTTGGGCCTGGAGGAGTCCTCACACCCCTCCACAGTGAAGATTCCAAAAGTCTAGTGGGGGGATTTTGTGGGTGGCGAATGGCCCCTGAGTTGGGGTCTGCAGAGCTGGGGAGACTTCAAGCCAGGCAGCAGCCAGTCAGTTGGAGGGAGACCCCTTCCACCCCATAGCCACCTTCTATTACCAAGTGCACTATCCCCAAGACTCTGTTCCCTGGTCCCCAGAGAATGGCAGGCCCAGGGCAGCCCCTTGACCTTCCTGGTTCATCCTGGCCATATGCCCTGCCCTGTCCCAGGGCTTGCTCCAAACCAATGAGGACCTGGGTCTTATCCGAGGAGAGTGGCCTGCAGGAGATACCCACCTTACCCCAACTCACCCTCATCAACCAGGACACTTCCTGATTTTCATTTGTACACTTAGACCTCGGGGCTACACTAGGGCATGGTTTATTGTTCAGTCAGCTTCCTACCCGTGAACCTAATCACAAATATTCTGCAGTGGCTCTGTATCTTGGGAAATGAAGCATGGTCTACACGGGAAGAGATGTGGTCTGCATCTCCACAGTCTGTACTGGAAGCTGTGTGTTTCCCCTTTGAGGCGTTTTCTTCACTCACACAATGAGACAGCTGAACCAGCTCAGTGTTTCTGCAGGCATGGCCCGGAAACCACTTACATCAGAAGTGTCAAAGGAGAGTGCTGACACGTGGATCCCCAGGCCCCAACCCGGATCTAGGAAATCAGAATCTCTGAAGTCAGCACCCAGGAATATGCATTTTAATTCATGCCCTGCCCCACCCATTCAGGTGACTCAGATGGACACTGCAGTTTGGAAACCAACAGAGTCCATGGTCTCTGACCTAATGTTTGACTTCACTACACTTTCTTTTAGAGAAACATAGGGTATTTGTCTGGGGCCTGCTGTTTGTCCACTCCAATAACTTCCTCACTCAGGAAGTGAGGAAGACTTCATAGATGTTCCCTAAGATAGTCACCTAGAGATAAGCCCAGGTTATTGGAGGAACTAAATATGTAGAATTCAAACCATTGGAATTCCTCTCAGGAAACAGGCTGAGGTGGGCTGGAGGGGCCAGAGGCGGGGAGCGTCACAGGGAAATCCTACCCACAGATGCATTTAGTTCATTGCAAGTTTCCAGTGGAGGGATTTAACAGGTTTAAAGAAGTTTTCTGTGAATCTTTGTTAAGGGAGTGTATGTACAAACAAACAGGGAGGGTTTTTTTAGTAAAAAGTTAATCGGCTTAAAGTGTGCAACTAAATAAGCAAAGCTTACATTAAAGTGACCCACAGAGAAAGGACCCCTAGAAAGAAAGTTCTAGGAAATACAATATGGCCTCTATGTTCTTTTGTAGTTCCACGCTATAAATATTCATGGGACGGTGTTAATGGGGTCCACAGCTCTATGCAACCACAATAGTTTTTTTGTTTATTCTCAGGACCATGAACTTTGAAACCATGACCCTAAATTTCAGGACTCTGCATTCAGGCGCGTTTGCAGAACAGGAGGGGAGAGGTTCGGGCTCTCGGAGGAGAGGAAACAGGCGAGATGTGAATCACGCCTCCTGGATCTTTTGGTTGAGATTAAAGGGTAGGGTCTGTTTAGTGTGAGAAGCCTCCTGTCTCCAGGGTCCCCAGCTGCTCCTGCCTGGGGAGATGGCCTTCTCCAGGAATAGATGGCTCAGTTGCTCAAGCATATGGCAGAGAGGAGTGGAGAGCTGTAAATGTTTTAATGGGATCAAACAGATTCGGTGAAAGTTTTACATTGAAGACTTGGAAAACTTTAAAATTGAGGAATTTCTAAGACAGAGAATTTGAAAGTCATCTAAGCGATGTCCTTGTTTTCCATATGAGGAAACTGGGGTCCAAGAAGGTCAAATGACTTGCTTAAAATATTGCATCTAGAAGCCATGTCTGGGACTCTCAACCATGGGCTTTCCCTACACCAGAAATAGCAAATAAGAGACAAGCATGTGCCTCCCCTTACCCACTCTTGCTCAGGACAGATATTCCTAATTGATCACATCTCTTCTGTCCATTGAGCCTGGACACAGTCTCTGAATCCATCTCAACACAGTGCTACAGAGGGCCAACAGAAATGGACAGATATGGCACATGAGTTGAGACCTGTTTGCCACCTATGCCCTACAGCATGCTGGCAACATTCATAATCCGTTACCCATTTTTTCCAGCTAAGGATTTTCCATTTTCTAACTCTCCATGCTAAAGGCCAGTCAGGACCTAGGAGAGCGCCCTACACAGCTAGGTCCTCCACAGCTGCTCTGAAAGCTGACTGTTCTTCAAGAGAACACACAGCCCTGCCCTCTGCCTTGGCTGGCATCATCCTACTTACCAGATGAGCCAAGAGGATCTGGCTGGTGCCTGGGCTGGCGACCACCTTGCTTACAGCAGATACAGTCTCCTGCCTTGCCTCCTCATCTATATCATAATAAGGTTGCACCATTACATTTTAGAAATGTCACAGCTTGGCTTTCCCAGCAGGGCTCAGTTGAATCAACAAACACACCTGCTCAGCTAATTTCCAAAAAAGAAAAATTAGCCACAGATTGGTTTGGGCAGGCAGGCCATATCTGTAAGGCTGTTTAAGTTTTACAGCTCCAACTAGGTTTCATCTCACATGCCACCCCACTCAATGGGTGGTGTTTCTTTGAGCAGTGTAAGGTGACTTCTTGGACCCATAGGAAAGAGAGGCATGATCAATTAGTAATATCTGCCATTGGCAGGGGGTGTGGAGTGGGGAGGGGGTCGCATGTGCCACACATTTGCCAGTCACAAATTACATCGTAAGGATACTAAAAATGGCCGGGTGCAATGGCTCATGCCTGTAATCCCGGCACTTTGGGAGGCCGAGGCCGGTAGATCACTTGAGGTCAGGAGTTTAAGATTAGCCTGGGAAACATACCAAAACCCTGTTTCTACTAGAAAAAAAAAAACACAAAAATTAGCCCAGCATCACGGTGCACGCCTGTAATCCCAGCTACTCGGGAAGCTGAGGCAGGAGAATTGTTTGAACCTGGGAGGCAGAGATTGCAGTAAGCTAAGATTGCACTCCAGTCTCGGCAACAGAGTGAGATTCTGTCTCAAAAAACAAAAACAAAACAACAACAACAACAACAACAAAAATACAGATACTAAAAATTTTTCAGTCCAGGTAATAGCTGGGGCAAGGCCTGAACCAAGATTAACATCATTGTTTGTACACTTATTCTTCACCCTCTCCACTCTGCTCTGTGTCCAGGAAGTCTGCTTCTGTGGATGGCATCCTCCAGTTTCCCCTCAGGTTTCCTCCAACTTCTGGTTGCTTTCAACCAGGAAGGGATCCTGGCAGACCCTAGGGAAGAGGAGAGAGGCCATGCATTCCTTCCCTGCTGGATGCTACAGGTCTAGCCATAGACACATCCGTCCGCAACTTCCCCTCCTACCCAGTTCCAGCTCCAGTAGCACTGCTCCCTCCCCTGCCCCTCACCACAGGGATAACGGGCTCATCTCTGGGTGTCTCACCTCTCCTGTTTGTTCCCTTAACCCTGCACCTCTAATTAGCCCCTTCGTGAAGGTCTCTTCATCTGAAACATCCGGGATAAATTCTGTTTCCTGCTGGGACTCTGACTTATAGAGCTTTTCTAAGAAAATCTTTCCATTATTTCCATAGCCAAATAGGAAGATGGGATTGTGGCTGGTAATGGGGATGACTATGTTGGCCTATGCCGACACCTTTCACTGCTTAATTGGGCAGAATATGACTTACTGCTATCTCATGCCTGCTGCGTTCCCACAGCATGAGCTCACACGGACTCCATTAGGTAATGGAGAGAGGATGCAGTTTAGGTCCTAATAAGCCAAAGCTTCTTGGGCTCTAATTTTACATCTTATGTGCTTGATTTGAGGACCAGGCACATCTCATAAGCCCTAATAGCTTCACTGTGAAATGATCTTTTATAGAGCCATAAGTTGCAATGTAATTATGCAGGACTCATTCTGAAGACAATGGCCATGGGAGACCCTAAGTCGCAGAGGATGGAAAGATACACTAGGTGGAGAGGGAAGGAGGACTGGGATCTACCTCCGGCCATGCCAAGAGGTATTCAGATGGCCTTGGGCAAGTTACTGCCCCTCCCAGACCTTCAGGGTTCTCACAGGAAACATTAAAAGCTTAGAATAAATAATCCTTTAGGTTCCTTCCAGCTTTAACATTCTAGAAGATTTGACTCAAAGACCTTGCTTGGTGTAGCTGGTTAACTTTCAGTCATGGTAGTGGGCCTATTGCCATTTTGACTACATTTTCTTCATAAAGGTCCAGCCAATTTAGCTTATTGTGGCAGAGATTGCTCATTGTCCATGAATACTTCTCTCCCTTCTTCCATTTTAAGAGAACCTCTGATTTTTAGCTCCAGGTCCTCCAAAATAAAGCTTTTCCAGACTCCCAAATAGCTGCCTATGGCCAAGTGACTAAGTTCTGTCCAAGGAGATGAAGTGGAAGCAACAAATGGCAGCTCCCAAGAAGCTGGTTCTCCCACATTCTTTGTCCCTTTTTCTTTTCTACCCCTCCTGTATCCAAACCATGCCTGTGATGGTTTGAGTTCTGCATGCCATCTTGACCATGAGGACAAGGACCTCAACGGAGGGAGAGTGGAGCAGCAGACTGGAAGGAGCTTTGATCTTAGATCTTGAAGGACTTCCTGAAGCAGAACTGCCATATCAGCCCTGAATGGAGACCTCCAGATTTTGATGTGAGAAAAGAATAGACTTCTAGCTTGTTTAAGCCAATGTCCCAGATATCAATATATTGCCTCTTGGCTCCAAATCTATCCTTCTTTGTCTTGCTTTGTGACACTGGAGCTGGACCCTATAAACATTGCTCCTTTACCTGTTGACACCATGTTAGGCTTTATCAGTAGAAGACACTGGAAGGATACTATAAATAGAAGGGGGGCTTGCTCTTCCTGGTTCCAGCGGTCTCACATTGCACCCATGGGAGGGGCTGCCAGCAGTGTTCAGGAAAACCATTGGCACCAACCCTCCAGAGTTTTGCCAATTTCCACTGGGTAATTCCCTGTTGGTCAATATCTCAGTGAACTCCCCCATTCCAGCGGGCCAGAGCCACTCTCTCTTAAGAAGCTAGAATTTCAGCCTGGGATGGGTGGAGGTGGGGGTGGCCTCCTCCTTCCCTAGTAGTTGCTCCTTGCATCTGCTATTTTTGTTTTCTTCAGTGTTCTCTTTACCCCATTTGGTAGTCAATCCTCTTTTCCTAGTTGATAATTATATTACATTTTCTAATTACTGTTCAAATTACTGGTGTGGTTTCAGTCTCCTAACTGGACCCTGATGGACACAGCAAATTAACTTGGGTCTGTTCCTAGCAATTTAACTTGATCTGAACTGATACAACCACACAAACATCTCTATGGGAAAGTCAATGATACGGTGCAGAATAAGCCTTCTGCTTTTTAAAAATACTCTCTCCAAAATTTTTTGTGGCAAATATGACAGAAAGATAATTAAAGTCCTTAATTTAGTAGGAAAAGGGTTCCCACTAAATGTTTTTTAAAACTATTTAATTAGAAAAATGAGCATGAACAGAAGAAAAGTTGCATGAATAGGAATCGCAATTAGCAGAAGAAATACAAATGATCAAAACGTGTTTTAAAACGTTCAAAATTACTGAAAAAAATACAAATTACAAGTGCAAGTTGAAGAAATAGAAAAATACTTTTCTCTAACCAGCAATGGTTTTTTAAAACTAGAATATATAAACTATTAATCCTAATGGGAGTGTAAAGGAACAAAAGACTTTTAGCTGGGCACGATGCCTCACACCTGTAATCCCAGCACTTTGGGAGGCTGAGGTAGGTAGGTCACTTGAGCCCAGGAGTTTGAGACCAGCCTGGCCAACATGACAAAAAAAAAAATTAGCCGGGTGTTGTGGTGCACACCTATAGTCCCAGCTACTCAGGAGGCCGAGGTGGGAGGATCACTTGAGCCCTGGAGTTCGAGGCTGCAGTGAGCTGTGATTGCGCCACTGCACTTTAGCCTGGGTGACAGAGTGAGATCCTGTCTCAAAACACAAAAATAAAAAACGAACAAAAAAACTTTTGAAGGGTTGTTTGAAAAGGAGAATCAGAAGGCCTAAACTCATTGGGACTTTTGACCCAGCAATTCTACTTGTAAAAATTTATTCTAAAGAGATAATTCGTGATGTATATAAACATCTAGCTACAGAGATGACTCCAGCATCATTGTTTATAAAAGCAAAACAAAAAGATTGAGGCCAGGTGCAGTGGTTCATGCCTGTAATCCCAGCACATTGGGAGGCCGAGGCAGGTGGATCACCTGAGGTCAGGAGTTCGGGTCCAGCCTGGGCAAAATGACGAAACCTTGTCTCTACGAAACATATAAAAATCACGTGGTGCATGCGCCTATAGTCCCAGGTACTCAAGAGGTTAAGTGGGAGGATCACCTGAGCCCGGGAGGCAGAGGCTGCAGGGAGTAGTGATTGTGCCATTGCACTCCAGCCTGGGTGACAAAGCAAGATAAGGAAGGAAGGAAGGGAGGAAGGAAGAGAGGAAGGGAGGGAGGGTGGGAAGGGAGAGATTGAGAAAAAAATCTGTATGTCCGACAATAGGAGATTGCTTAAATAAATTATGGTGCATCTATACAACAGTGTATAAAACAACTTAAATTGGGTTTGTATCAAGAATGTTTATTACATAAGCATCTTTATTGTCATAGAAAGAGGTTCATGGTACTAAGTGAAATTGAAATAGAAGCAGGTTCAAACCAGTATGTATAGCATTTTCAGGAGAAGAAAAGTGTTACAAACATGCCTAGAAAAGGTGTGGGAATATCATACAACAGAATGTTCACAAAAATTACTTCCAGGTAATAGGATTACTGGACATTTTTACTTCTACTTCCTGTACACATTTTCTAAATGTTTTCCAGTGGATGGGAATTAGCTGTGTAGTTAAGGAAAACATTTCATGTTAAACCATTATCTCCCTTTCCACCACCTCAAGGGCACCTCAGTGCCTGCTGAATATGTTTGAATGAACTCATACATGTTTCAACCCCGACCTTGGGGCACAACTCAGCTCAGGACGCCCCCACCAAACCACAGAGCCACTATCTCTTCCCACCTTCCCTCCCTTCCCATTCCTAAGGCCATAGCCTGCATCCTCATGCTGCAGGCCTCGAACTCTGGGAGGTCCCCCTGCTTCCTGCTTCTACAGATCCTAAGCATCACAGGTCTTCACTGTAACAGTCTTCTGCTGAGAAACCATCAATAGCTCCCCATTTCCTTAGGGATATGTTTCAAATGTCTCAGCTTGACTTCCACTGTTCCAAGCTTATTTCAATCCTGTCATTACCATTCTGCAAAGCAAACCAGAGTAAACCTCCAACTCCAGACACATCACAAACATTCCGCACCTTTGCTGACACTGTTCATTCTACCTGAAATAGCTTATCTCACATCTCAGCTTCCACAAATCCAAGGCATCCTTCCAGGCCCACCTCAGAGCTTACCAACTCCCTCACCAGGAAGGCTTCCTTGAGTTGACTGCTACCCTTTCTGAGTCCCTCTGGTATCTCACTGACTCAGTTTTCCATTTGACAAATACTGGTTGGGCACCCACGACGTGCTGGCACTGTGCTGGTGACTGTGAAGCAAAATCAGTCGCACTTATACTCTTTGGAGCTCATTGTCCAATGCAGAGACAGTCATTGAACAATAATACTTACATCAGTAATAGACCCAGTTATAAACTGTAAAGAGTGCTTTTCAGAAAAACAAAGGCGATGAGAAACCTGAAAGGGGACCTGATTGAGATTGGGGGCTGGGAAGACCTCACTGGGGAGATGACATGTAAGCTGAGTCCTGGAGGATGAGTCAGAGTTGACCACATATAAAGTCCAGAGACATTTCCAGGCAGGAAGAAGAACTGACGTGAGCTGGAGCCTGGCAGGTAAGGGAAGGGAAGCTGAGTCAGAGGAACAAGCAATGATGAGAGCACCCCGGGGCCTGCTGATTGCTCTTATCCCAAGTGCAATGGGGTGACATTACAGGATTCTAAGCAGGTCTGATCTTGCAAACATGATCACACATGAGTTTGAGAAAGATCACTCTGCAACGCGGAAAACAGATTTTGGGAGGCGAGAGCAGTGTCCAGGAGGCCAGTTCAGCCACTACTGCAGCAGCCCAAGTGTGAACTTGGACCAGTGGTAGTGAGGATGGAGAGAAGTGGATGGGCTCAATTTGGAAATAGAATTGATAGCACTTGGGTTGGGCTGAGTGAGAAGAGGAGGGAAGTCAGGTGTCTAGGTAGCAACTGGGTTTCTGTTTTAGGCACCTGGGTGGACTCTGATACCAGTGTGGTATCTGCACCCATGGGGCCCAGTCCTTAGTGAGCCAAGGAGGAGAGGACAGGAAACCAGTACTGACTTCACAGGGAGGAGAGGCGACCCTGAGACCTGGAAAAGAATTAAGAAGGAAGGTAGCTTGAGGCTGTTGCTGTGGGAAGCCAGCTCACAGGACTCACATCGACTCCAGGCCAGTAACCCGGGTGGGAGGCAGGGAAAGAGGCTGGGTGCAAGTTGCAGGATGAGACAGAAGATAAGTGGCCCATCTGGCAGAGCAGGCAAAGACTCAGGGCTGAACATCTCCACTCAAGTGCTCATGCAGGCGAGCTTGAGAATATTTATTGGTAATTGGCAGAAGTGGTTAGAGGTGGCGTGATCACAGATAGGTCTGTAACCAATCAGCAGGAAAGCTCTGTTCCTGTTGCTATGTTTGCATCCAGGCAGAACCATATTATGAGCAGGCTGAGTGGGTACCATGAGAAACCTGCTTCTACACATTTGGTTTATCTGTCATCCTCTCCCTGCTTCATGGGTGAGAGCAAGTGAGCTGTGGAGCAATTAATTATCACTTGCCACATGCTATGTATCCCAGGAGAACTCTTGGCAGCCCTGAGATGGAGAGAATGGCATTCACAGGCCAGTGAGGTTGCTACTTACAGGGAAATTCTAAAATAGGGAGTAATACTATGAGTAATAATAATAATAGCAAGAAGGGCCAACAATTAAAGACTGCTTGCTAAACACTTCATGTTCGCAGCCTCATTTAATCCTCAAACAAGATTATATGATGGGTTTCAATATCATTATTTTCCAAATGAGGAAACTGAGGCTCAAAGAGGTTAAGAGACTTGGCAGAGGCAAGTTTAAAGCCATGGGCTGCGTGATGCCTAAAAACAATCTCTACAATGGGATGCTCACTGCTTCTGCTCTTTATCAGCCTGAGCCTCCTTGGGAAAGACTGGCCATCGAAGTCTTCTCCCTCTGGAGATGAGGAGAGTGACTGGACCCATCGCCCTCAACTGACCTGACACCCATGCACTGACCCTGGGCCTTCTGGAAGAGTAGTAGAGGAACAGAGATGGGGACAGCTGCATTTTGACACCTGGTATTATTCATTTATTCTTCCCCATGCTTTAGGATAGAGAGTACTTGGAAAGCCAGAATTCTCTCATCCTTGTCAGATTCCTAGACAAGGGTAAAGAAAATAGGGAGACAGTCATGGGCTTTGGTGCTCAGGGAACAAATACACAAACGTGGCCTTCAGACTGGGCAGCATGGAGAAGCTCATTCACTGGGGGTGGAGGCAGCCAGGCAAATCTGGAGGCCCCAGGGTTGAAGAGGTCACATGGCATAGAGGGGAGAACAGGGATTAGAAGTCTCAATGTCCTGTGCCGGTCCTAGCCCAGGCTCTCCCCTGTGCAAGCACCCTGACCATGGCCTATAATGCCCCTGAGATCATGTGAGCCCAGGCCATCTCCTGTGAGTGCTCACATCAACTCCTAATTAGAGCTGACATGACATTACATTAGAATCATGTCTGAGCATGGTAAGCATCCAGTAAATACTATTTTTAAAATTATTATCATCCCACAGAAATCCAGCAAGATTTCCAAGTGGCAGGAAACTAAATATCTGAACAACCAAAGTGATATGGTCTGGCTTTGTGTCCCCACCCAAATCTCATCTGGAATTGTAATCCCCACGCATCAAGGGAGAGACGTGGTGGGAGGTGATTGGATCACGGGGGCAGTTTCCCTCATGCTCTTCTCGTGATAGTGAGTGAGTTTTCGTGAGACCTGATGGTTTACAAGTGGCTATCAGCACTTTTAAATGATGGGAGAAGCCATCAGCTGAATGGAGGCTCAGGCCCAAAGCCACTTATACGTCTCCAAATAGCCAGGGACTGGTTTCTTCGGTGGGGCTCAGACATCTGGTTGGCTTGCAGGCACCAAATGCCTTAGCCTAATGCCATCCTCAGTGAGGCCATTGAGATTCATGGAAGATTTAAGTTTTAGGTCAAAGTCTCTGGGTATAGCCAGGCGTGGTGGCTCAGGCCTGTAATCCCAGCACTCTGGAAGGCTGAGGCGGGCAGATCACTTGAGGCCAGCAGTTCGACACCAGCCTGGCCGATATGGTGAAACTCCATCTCTACTAAAAATACAAAAATTACCCCGGTGTGGTGGCGCATGCACTGTAATCCCAGCTACTCAGGAGGCTGAGGCACAGGAATCACTTGAACCCAGGAGGCAGAGGTTGCAGTGAGCTGGGATCCCACCACTGCACACACACACACACACACACACACACACACACACACACACAAAATCTCTGAGTATAGAGGAGCTATCAGAATTGGCACCATCAGAAAACATAAATCTCTTAGAACATCACCTGGCTTTGTGTATTAGTCCATTCTCACACTGCTATAAAGATACTATCTGAGACTGAGTAATTTATAAGCAAAAGAGGTTTAATTGACTCACAGTTCTGTATGGATGGAGAAGCCTCAGGAAACTTACAATCACGGTGGAAGGTAAAGGGGAAGCAGGCACATTTTACATGGCAACAGGAGAGAAAGAGTGCACAGGGGAAACGGCCACTTTTAAACCATCAGGTCTCGTGAAAGCTCACTCACTATCACGAGAAGAGCATGAGGGAAACTGCCCCCGTGATCCAATCACCTCCCACCACGTCTCTCCCTTGACGCGTGGGGATTACAATTCCAGATGAGATTTGGGTGGGGACATAAAGCCAGACCATATCACTTTGATTGTTCAGATACTTAGTTTCCTGCCACTTGGAAACCTTGCTGGATTTCTGTGGGATGATAGTAATTTTAAAAATAGTATTTACTGGATGCTTACCATGTTCAGACATGATTCTAAGTGCTTTCTCTATATTAATCACTAAATCCTCATAATAATCCTATGTGGGTAGATATTAGTAACCACATTCATAGATAAGGACAGAGTCCCAGCAAGCCTAAGCAGGTTTACCCACAGCCGTGAAGTGGCAGAGCCAGTATTTGAACCCAGGAAATTTGCTTCTAGCACCTGCTGCTTTGCCCCAAGTCTGTCTCAGAAGTACGGAAAGCAGTGCTGTTCATACAATTCAGTTCACTCCACACACTTGCTGGGGCATAACAGGTTCTTCAAGGGCGACATAACTCTAGCACTGTGTATTCCATATTTATAGAGTGCTTCTGTTTTCTAAGCACGGTACCAAGTGCCTTCATATCAGGTACCAAGTGCCTGTTAATCAGAGTTTCTGTTAACAGCATGATATACACACGGACACTGAGGCTTTGAAGGCTGAGGGACTTGCTCCAGGTCTCACCACTAGAAAGTGATAGAGCTGAGGCTGGGCGTGGTGGCTCCTGCCTGTAATCCTAACACTTTGGGAGGCTGAGGCAGGTGGATCACGAGGTCAGGAGTTTGAGACCAGCTTAGCCAACCTGGCAAAATCCTGTCTCTACTAAAAATATAAAAATTAGCCGGGCATGGTGGCGGGCATCTGTAATCCCAGCTACTAGGGAGGCTGAGGCAGGACAATCAATTGAACGGGGGAAGCGGAGGTTGTAGTGACCTGAGATCGTGCCACTGCACTCAGGCCTAGATGACAGAACGTGACCCCGTCTCAAAAAAAAAAAGAAGAAAAAGGAAAGTGACAAAGCTGAGAAGAAAAATTTAAGTCAGCCCAGTTCCAAAGCATGGGTACAGAACCACAACATGTCAGCAAGGTCTTTGTTCTCCACAGTCTGGGGAGGGGCCAGGTGTTCAAACAACCATAGTCCAGGCTGGGGAGTGCCCTGAGAATGACCGGAGAAGCAGTGGTCAGTTGGATGGCCAGAGCTGAGATGCCCTGCTGACCTGTCTACAATCAGCTTCCATCTGGGAGCCTATTCTGCTGAGCAGGCTAAGTCCAGCCCTGCTTGGGTAGGAGGCTCCCCAAGGACAGGGTTGAGTCTAATCAGCACTTAGACCCTCAGCACTCATGTCAGGCCCGCATGCCTGGTGCATTGCATATCTGGGGCTATGTGGATGGCTCAGTGGCATCATGCCTGTCCCCACTCCTCTCCTCTCACTGTGCAGGACAGCAGAGGAAAAGACGCTCTCCAAACACACATACCCTCCGAGGGAAGGGTGTGCCGCACTGATCACTGCACTACTGGGTGGGAGAGAAAAGGAAAAAATGGGTTCCATGATGTGACTTGGAGACCTACCTTTGATTATGTTGTTGTGGACTTTTCTATCTACCAAATATGGGCTCTGTCCACAGAGGCATCGAAGGACCAGCAAGGTCAGGCAGAAAGTCTAGGCCTGAAGCTCAGTTTCCTCATATACAAATGGCAGCCATCACAGCAGCTTGTCTGCTCTGGGGGCTGTGCTGAGGGTCAGTGGGTGGTGTTCTTGCTGTCATTCAGCTCCCAGAGCAGCCACCTCCAAGAGAGACCTTCCTGGTCCCCCCTTTCCCAGTGTCTGGCACCCCAGTGTGAGACCTGGCCACTGTTGAGAACTCTAGGTTCTGCTTGGCATTGGATGGTCACACACTCCACACGTGGTTGGCTGAGCTGAATTCTCAGCTGGAGCAGCTGTGCCAGCCAGCCAACTGTTCTTCAGGGGCTAAGGCCATGAGCTTCCTCCCCCAGCTCTGCCCCTGGCCCTGTCCTCATCTGCACTTCCTTAAAATCTTTATTGAGATATAACTCATATGCCATAAAATTCACCCTTCACTTACTTTTGAGACTGTTTAACCACAATGATCAGGTCTGAAATTAAGAATCTCTAACCCTAACTACACTAGATGAAATAAATTATTCGTTTATTGCAAAAATTCCATTTCCTCTACAGCATTTCAACAAGAGTTCAAGAAGTGCTGTGAGCACCTGCTCTGTACTCTGATAATGTAAATATCATTATATACTTGCCTTGTGCCAGACACTGTGCTCAGCACTTGACAAACATTGTATTATTTAATCCTTATAGCAATCCTGAAAAGTGGATATTACTAGTTCTTTTTTTCCCTGAGGCTCAGGGAAGTTGAGTAACATACTCAAGGTCACACAGCCTTGCCTAGGTGGCAGATTTGGAATCTAGGTCTGTCAGGCATCAGAGCCCGTGTTCTTAACTGGCTCACACCCTGCCCCATTGCACGGAGTGTGAAATTGTGGAGAGAAAGTGGACTAGATTCTGCTCCTGTATCATCTGGAGAAACAGAAAAGACAAACATTTAACTCCAATATGGCCCTGAAATATTTTAATTCCATCAAATCAGCACCTGCCCATCAGCAATGACATCATAACAAGTTAGAATGAAAATAAAGATGTAAAAATATCAGCCACCCTTACCTAGGTGTGGTCCATGGTGTGGGAGTCTGATGGAGGGCAGGTGGAGTACCAGAGAGATGGCAGCTCACATTCTGGAGATGGGTCATGCCAGGGAGACAAGCTTCCAGGAGGCACCATGTGAGCCTCATCTCTGCTTAAAAACCAGGATGCCCGCCCTGCCATGAAGGTTGGCAACTCCAGAGGAGCACTGCCCATGACTCTACAATCTTCCCATTGCCACTCTGGGCACTTTTAGGAGTCCCCAGCACACTGGCCCAGGGCTGCTTCAGTTTCTAGGCAGACAGTAACATGAGGGCTGCTGGCAATAGCTGCCCCAGAGAGGGCTCTTGGTGAGCTCCCAAATGAAACTTGATTGGTAAGATGTCTTGGAAAGAATGGCAGAGTGAGGTGAAACACCATATTCCAGGCAGAAGTCTGAAAGTGTGGGCTACCGGTTCCTGAGCCATAAGACACGAGGGACCACCAGCTATATTTATCCTATCCTAACATGGGACCCAGAGCGGTGAATAAGGCCCTGGTATTTACCAAGCCATCTACTGAAAAGTGAAGCTGGCTATCAGGCAGTTCCCTTAGATTTAATAAACCCAAAAAGCTGTGCAGCATTTTCGTATCATTTGAGCCTCATGTAGACAGTTTTTGAGTCACATACCCTCAGCTCACCTCTGGGCAGTTCCATACTTCTGCCGCATGTCTCCCCACCTTTCTGCTCTAGAACTTTTTCTAAATCTGTAGAGCCCTCTATTCCTGGATATTCGGGGAAGTCAATGCCTCAGGGAATGTGGCAAGTCATCTTTTCCAAAACTGGCTGCAACCACATCTCTCATTTCATGTGCGCTTTTAACAATGTGATATTGACATGCCTCCTACGGGAGAGGTGGGTCTATGCTCTCCCACCTTGAACCTGGGAGGGCCTGTGGCCAGGGTGGAAATGACAATGTGTGATTCTGAGGCAAAGCCATCAAAGGTAACACAGCTTCCATTTGGTTCTCTTGGGATGCTTGCACTTAGAATCCAGCTGCCATGCTTCGAGGAAGCCCACATAGACCACATGGAGAAGCCATCTGTAAGAGTTCTGGCCAACTGGTCCCAGGCAACAGACGGCCTCAACAGCCAGACATGTGAGTGAATGAGCCTTCAGATAACTTCAGAACCCACTTGTTGAGTCACCCCAGCGTGTAAGTCTTCCTAGCTGAGGCTCAGCCATCATGGAACAAAGACAAGCCTCCCCTGCTGTGTCTTTTTTAAATTCCTAATCAACAGAATCATGAACATAATAAAACAGAGGTGGTTCTACCCCACTGGTCTGGAATGCTTTCTTACACGGGAGTAGAAACTACAGCAAGGAGCGGACAGTGAAGGGCAGCAGCCTTTGGATAAATGCTGCAGCCTCCTATTCTCTGGGCAGATGATTTGGGAGGCATTCTGTAAGCTCCTCAAAGGAGCTCCTAGTGGGGTCAGGGGCCCATTGCCTAAAGCAGCTCCCTTGATTCCACTCTCTTCATTGGATTTCCTTCCTCCCTGTCTCATTCCTGCTCCCTCAACCCTGCTTCCTGGGATCACCTTCCACACGAACTATCTACACCAAAGTCCTTGTCTAAGGCTCTTCTTTCTGAAGAATCCAACTAAAACTGGCCTTTTGTCTACGCTGCAAAGCAAGCATTTTTGCTCCCACTCCCATTTTGTAGATGAGGAGACTGAGACATGGAAAGGTAAAAATGACTTGCTCAAGGCCACACAGTGAGTAAGGGAGGCAGGGTCAAGATAAGAACCTAGGCCTTCTGACTTGAAATCAGCTTAAAACTTGTGGGTGAGGGCAGGCAGGCAGGAACAGTCCTCCCAAGCTTTGCTCTCAGAGGCATGGTGGTTGGAAGAATGCCTTGTGATTTACTGCCAGTTGAACCCTTAGCTCTATTAACAGTATCAGAAGAAAAACAATTGGCAGAGCTATGGATGACCAGACAGAGAATATCCTCCCGAAGCCCCAGGCCCCTCACCAGCCCCAGGCCAGCAGGGCTTCATAGACTAACTCCCACTCCCCAGTCATGTGATTTAAAAGTCATCCCTTTTACAGCATCAAATAGATTGTCTATTAGTAAATTTAAATTTTCCAGCTTAAAACCTGCCTTAAGGTCAGCATGAATATATTGTTTCCATCAGTTTCTAGAAAATCTGTTTATAAAAAGTATCTAACTGTATTTCACCACTGTTCTAAGTACTTTATCAGGAATCATCCCCATTTACAAATGAGGAAGCTAATGCCCAGAGAAATGAAGTGATTTACCCACGGATACATAGCTTGTAAGTGGCAGAGTAAATGGTAAAAATGGTATTAAAAAATTGCAAAAGTAGTGAAATGATAAAATTAGAAATGGCAAAATTACCAGTTTGTTCAGCTTCTGAGAGGTTGGGCTAGAACCAAAGATCATAGACTCATAGAACACTGGATAGGAAGCAGCCAGCGGGCTCACACTGAAGTGCCTGCAAGGTATGAAGTAGGCCCACAGCAAGATGGTTGATGTGGACCAAGAGCACAAGCTCTCTGGACATGTCACTTTGCAATTCTAACAAGGCAGACATTTTCATTCTGCAGGTAAGGAACTGGGGCCCAGAGAGGAGGGGAATCGTCCAGCTCCTGAGGAACACAGCTCCTGAGAAGTCAGGAATAGATTCAAGATCCTCCCCTCTGCATTCGGAGTCCACAGTAGGATGGAGACCCACACCAAGAAGGGAGAGTGGGAGGTGTTTTAGTTTTGCAGCCCTGAGGCAGGTCCTAAAAGGAGAGCTTCTGGCCAGAAGAGTCAGGGAGTTAGGATTTCACTGAGATAGAATGGGAGGCTGCCCCTAAAGGTTTGCGTTAAATATGCAACCAAGAAGTGCAGTGTCCCCCTAGCCAAGAGGCAAGTCCTTTCTCTGAAACTTCAGTACACTGATGAACTGCTTGCTGGCCTTCCAGACCTAGCTGTTCTCCAGGTCAGGCAACTTCGGAGAGGATGGGCTGACTGACATGTTACCTTTTCCCCCAGATTGTCCTTATTATCGCCCTCTTCTGGCCACTCTTAGCATCAATGTAGCCCAGGGAGAGGCCAATGGGTTGGGAGATTTCAAGGAGTCTGAGGAGGGTGCCTGAAGTTGGCTGAAGCTACACTGGCTAGATTCTCTGCCTTCCAGCCCTACCTGCACATCCCACCCTGTCTGTGAAGAATCACAGAATATGCATGCCCCTGGTTATCTTGTATTTTCTCTAAAATTACTGGGCAAAATGAGGCTGTAACAGGCAAGCCTGCCTCAGGGTTATCCTCCAAGGCTGAGACCAGGAGCTGGGATGTCTCTTTCACATCTGGATTCACAGTGCCCAGACCAGCACCCAGCATACTGGAGATGCACAATACATGCCTGAGCAAATCAATCACTTCCCCACTCCAGCTGCCCACACTGCTTCCCAGAGGCCCCAGCTCACACCCAGCAGGGTCTAGGGTCTGACAAGTGTGGGCCGTGGTCCAGCCACTCCCTTTATCCTGCATCTATTTTCCCAGCTTCAGTGGCCCTCTTTTCAGGCCAGGCTGCCATTCCAACAGTGCTCTGGAGCCTCTTCTCCCTGGCCTTGAATTAGGTCCCATGAGGAACTCATGGTACCTGGGCCAGGCATGCTACCTGCTGAGGTTTTCTCCAGTTGTCCAGGAACCAACTCCTCTGCCCACCTTCCTAACTCAGAAGCCCCATGAGGTACAGCAGTAGGTGGATATTCTGCAGGAAACTTCCCTTACTAAGATAAGGCCCCTCAAGACTAGTTTGATCTTAAACCTTCACAAGATTTTCAAGTCTCACAAACTCCTCCTGCCTTCTAGTAACCTGGTCTTCCCCAGACTTTACCCAGTCCTGACTCTCCCAACCCCCAGCCTAGACCCGAGCCACTGCAGAGATAGTAACAATAAAAAATAACGACAATGCCATCATTTCACTTGCAGAGAATTTTCCCATAAATCACCTGAGTCCTCCTATAATTACTGCCACCAGTTTAGAGATGAGGAACCTGGAACTGATAGAGGTTTCCAGGGCTTGAAGGGGCGATCACCGTCCCACAGGCCCCACATAGACCTGGCCAGCCACAGCCCCGGGAAGGAGCACCTGCCCCTCCGAGGGTGGAGGTCGCACTCTTCCCTCCCCATTCTTCTCTGCCGACCGCCAAGGGAAACGGGGCCGCACAAAGCCAAAGATAAACACCACTACCCGCGGGCCACTGGCCATGGGCCAGGAGCGTCTGTGCGAGCCTCTGAGCCCAGCCTCTCCCTGGGAGCGTGAGCACCCCTCTGTCAGTGCTGCAACTGCCCCACACTCATCAGCTTGCTGGAACATGCGCTCGGGGTCCTTCGGAGGCTAAGGCTTCAACGACTCCAGCTCGGAAGCCGCTCCCCTCGGGACTCACGAGCCAGTCGGTGGCCCCGGGGAAGCGGGAGCTGCAGCACCCGGGCGGCGACTGCGCCCGAAAGGCCCGTACGTCCCGGGCGCCGCTTCCTGGCGGGATTAGAGCACCTGCCGGCTTCCATCTCCACCCGCCCAGGGCGACCCTCAGGCCGGGACCGCTACAGGGAAGTTTTGCTCATACTTCCTCGGCGACCCCTTTCCTTTTGCCCGCTGTGACGCTTTTCTTTTTAAAATCTCTTCACAAGAGTAACCACTGATCTTAGGAAACTTTGTGCGAAACTTACAAATGCTGTGAAATCGGAGCCAGGAACTCCATCTGAGCCTGGGAGCGCCGCGCCCAGCCCGGCTCTTCTGCTACGGCCCGGAGTGTCCGGCGGTGGCCAGTGCTGCCCACTCGCTGCCAGGCGGCCCTGGCACCCGCCCTGGCCCCTGAGCGCCCTCTCGGCCTCGGGCACCCGCCCTGATTAGCTTTGGGAACGCGCCGGCTGCCGACCGCCCGGTGCGCACCGCAAACCTGGGGCCGGGACGTCCCAGCCTTGGAGTGGTTTTTAAGCAATTCCTCGCAGGCATTGTCTTCCCGGGGAGCCAGGGATCTCAGGGGAGGGGAGAGGAGACCCGCCCCACACACGGTAGCGCAGGCTTGCCCACCACCTCATTTGCATTTCAAAGGCAAACTTCTGCGGGACTTCCCCGGCGGCGGCGGCGGCACCTACCGGCTTTGCAAGGGTCGTGGTAATGCTCCAGCTGCTGCTCCGTGCCCTCCTCGCCGTCCAGCGCCGAGTAGTCTGCGGTGCCGTCCGGGCGCTCCCCGAGTCCCCCGTCGCCGCGAGGCAGCGGCAGCAGCAGCAGCAGTGACACTAGGGCCCCAAGTGCAGTTGCCCGGGGCATGGTGGCGCGGGGCCGGCGGGGGCAGAGGGAGTTGCGTGCACGAAAGCTCAGCTCGGCCGAAAGACGGTGCGCACTAGGTCGGTCGGCTGCGGCCGGGACTCGGTGGTTACACAGGGCTGCCGGGCATGGCTTGGGCGCGGAGCAAGTGGAGCGCGGCGCCCCTGTCTTCGTCGAGGCAACCGGGAAGCAGCCGCTCGGAGCTACTTGCCCGGCGGCCGAGGCTGCGGCGGTTGCGACTGTGGCAGTGGCGGCGGTGGTTGGAGCAGTGGCCGCTCCGCCCCTCTCCACCAGGGCTGGACGACACAGCCTTCGCCAGGGGCCCTGGGCAGCCAATCACTCGGGCGCCCGAGGCGAGGCCCCTCCTCTTCCCGGCACCTCCGCAACTTCGGAGGAAGGCGAGCGAGGTGAAGATGCTGAAGCCAAGGGCCGGGGGCCAGCTCCGCGCCCACCCAGCCGAAGGCGCCTGCCCAGGGCGCCACCTCGGCCTCTGGCTCCCAAAAATGCTGTTTCTGAAGATCGAAGCTGGGCTTCCCGCCTTGTTTTATTTCCATAACTCACTTTACAACTCCCCGATGCACAAGTGGCCAGAGGCAGCAACAGTGGTTAGAACTCCGAGCGCTGGACCAGGAGCCTTGTGTACACGATTCATGTCACTACCAACGGGCTATGTGCATTCGGGCAGCTGCTTCTCTGCAGGGATGAGTGAATGTCTCTGAGGTCCCTTTCGGCAAAGAAAAAAAAATCGAGGATTTCGATTCTCTCAGCTCTCTCCATATCCCCCAGTCCAGCCATGAAGGGCGCTTGCTGGCGGCACCCACCTAACCTAACGTAGAGACTGGCGATAGATAGGAAGAAAGATTTAAGTCCACAGATTTCCCCTCTCGGTGATCCTATCTTTCAGTAAAACAGTCTAAGATGCTTCATACAGTCAAAAAGACACAAATGAACAGCTGTATGTGCTATTTGTGTTAAATTACAGACATGTTATTAAATTAACCACTCACTGTTCACTTGATGGAATAAAAATGACCAATTTCTGAAGTCTTTTTTTTTTTTTTTGCCAATTAAAAACATATGCCCAAATAATTTAGGAGACTAATCAAGAGATATTTGAAACCCACTTCTATTTTGTACCTTAAATGTAAAAATTGTCAGAACTGAGCCATTTTGATTTAGAGATATAAAAAGTTTTACTGTGAGGCTTTTCAAAGATCTTTTTACACAAGTAAAATGGCCTTGTCAAGTATAACACACAAATGTGTATGTGTAGACATGTTTTGCATCATGCCCAGTAGAATCTTTTTCCAATTTAAACTGCAAGCAGAAAAATGGACAACTTTCCTTTTGGATTTCCACATGGTTTCACATACATCAATGACAAAATAGTCAACAGGGAGCCCAGAGCTGGGCTTCACATCAAACTCTGAATTTCTTGCACTTATGGTCATCTGTCTTCTCATCTATCAACTAGGATAACAAGTCCTTCACACAAGTAAAGGGTTAAAAGTTAACTACTGGAAGGATGCTACTCATATTTTGTCCTCGTTCTTAGAAATGCAATGTTGACCCTGCCTCATGCTGTTTTCATCAAATGGGCACATAAAATACAGAATGGAGCCAGACAGGGCAAGATCTGGTTAGAAACTGGCAGGTGGGAGGAAGGAATTTGAAGGGGATAACTGCCACCAAATGGCAGAGAAGGCCAAGTGGCCACTGCATAGGCAAAGGAGTGGGAGGGGGTCGAATGGCATGCATTTCTGCCTGAATACCAGGAGTCAAACCCAACGCCATAGCTCTCTGCATTCACCCCTATGAAGGTCACCACCTTTGGGTAGACAAGTCCAAAGAGTCAACATCTAAAAGGCCTAACAAACTTCTGTGACACTTCCAGGTCTCCAGATGGCACTAGGCAAACCACCAACTGGCTTCCTCATTAGAAGGGAATTCCTCTGGAAAATAGACATGAGAGGCCGCCTCTTGTGCAAGCAATGAGGTTGTGAGCTTTTATGACCTCCAATTCCCACCTGGTGAGTAGTGGCCAGGTCTTCTCACCAACACCCTTTGTCCAAATATTTTGAAGAAAGTGGTGTCGAAGAATGAGCAAGCTGCAGTTTTATGTTATTAAAGTAGAAGGCCAGTTTAGTTGCTACTTTGGCTATCAACCAATAAATGGCAACAAAATATTTGGTTCACTAGAAAGATTAGAAAGGAATGATTGAAAAGGGACACCATAAGATAGAACTATAAAAGCTAAACTGTAATCTGGGTTAGATGATAAAACCAAGAAAAAACTGGAGGTAGATTTAGAATAACAGGCTTTATGCCATAAAACTGCTCAACTTAGCTCCATTATTACGTTCATAATTACTTCAGGGTTTCCTCTGCCGTATCTTTGGGTCCTCTGTGAACCTGAACAAGTGTTTTTCTCCTCTCAGATGTCCATCTCCCACCCAACTCATTCCATCTATACCCCTATGCCCAAAGTAACTGGGTTCCTTGCCCCTTCAAATCTACTGAGTTTTATCCACCTGGGCCACTTTCTCATTTTGCCTTTCCAGGCCACTATACATGATAATTTGTTCCAGTGCAGGCAGCAGAACCTCCAAAATAGAGGGCAGTCTCATCATGCCAGCTCATTCCTTCATTTACATTGCTGACCACTGAGAAGATACTGAGTTTTTTGGAGAATGTAATTTAGCAGCTGCTTAAAACCCTTCCTGGCTCTGCAAAACCTTTATCCAAGCTCCTCAGGGTGGCATACGAGGTCCTCCATCCACCACCAAGCCTTCCTTTTACCTTTCCAGTCTTGGCTCCTTACAACTCCCACATTCCAGTTTTCTGGCATTAAACACCCTGCAGTCATCCTAACATGGCCTCAATGCTTCACACCCTCCATGTCTGCCTGGGACACCTTGATAACCACATATCCCACATCCTCATGCCAGCATCGCAGCTACCCTATCTGTGACACTTACCTACCCAGGACTGCCCTACCTTTCTGGTCTATAATTGCAGCAGACCTCTCTGACCAACTCCAGCTTAGAATCACCTTCCACGTCTCACTCTCTAGACTCTCCCTTTTCTTCACTGACCTTCAAGATGAAGTCCTGTAATCCTAGTGGCTTAGACTGAGACAGTAAGAATAACCATAACATTGGCCAGCCCCACTTATATCAATTTCCCCCTGCAACCATCTCCTGCATTTTTTCCCTTTGAAATGGCTGTGAAAGTAATCATGCAAACTTTGAAAATCATTTTAAATAATCAAGTAATTTAAAATACATTTGTAAACTACACTGATTCCACATGTCCCAATTAGGCTTATTCCCCCCCCCTTTCTGTTACATTGCACAGTAACAGTTTCACAAAAATAGTTCACTTGAAATCAAGAAGCTGGTTGCATAAGAGTCCCTTCTGTCCTTAGTTTTCCAACCAGACAAAAAGTGTTCATTAAAGAAATCAAAAGTAATCCAAATTTGTACCATTTGGCTAATGGGAATTGCCAAGTACAGGTGTTGACCGAGGCAGCTAATAAAACTAGAAGAACCAAGGAGGTTGGTCAGGATTTTAAAAAACTAGTCAGAAACAGAAAAACAAAACGTACAAATACACATGGAGAAATTAACCACTGATTTCAATGTGGCACAATAAAAATAATCTCTTCCATTTGTATAGAACACTAATTTTCAACGCAACTTCTGCATATATTATCTGCCTCCCAGGCTACAGAGGGTGACACTCCCATTTTACAGTTACAGTAGTCAAGACAACAGGGCCCTGAATCTTGATTACTTCTGGGCTAAACACAGGAGCACCTTTAGCTGCTCTGGTTTATCCACAAAACACGGCTATTTACTCTACCAGCTTCACAGGATGGTTGTGAGGGAACATGTGAAACTGCTTTGAAAAAGTAGTAAATGCTAAACAAATGCAAAGTATCATCAATCAGAGGATGGCAGGCAAATAGATGGTAAAGTCTGAGTATACAAAATAGGTATCCAAAAAAGTCAAAAGAATGGCAATAAAAGAAAAATCATTCCTAAGAAAGACAATCTTACTCATTGGACCATTCTCTCAACTTTACGGTACATTAAAGTCCTTTTTCAAAATATAAATTTAAACCTTTTTAAATACATCATTCTAGGGGTTAGCGGACTATGGCCTGCGGGCTGTTTTTGTGAAGTTATACTGGAACACAGCCATGCTCATTAGTTTATATAGCCTACCATGGCTGCTTTGGTGCTACAATGATAGTTTCAACAGAGACTGGATGGCCCTCAAAGTCTGAAGTATTTACTATCTAGACCTTCACAGAAAGTCTGCAGACCCCTGCTTTATTTAATTGTGGACAACTATAATTAAGTTCTTCATTTGCCTGTCAATAATGGGTTATCCCTTATGCTTCGTTCATGTTTCAAAAAGGAAAGAAATAAGGAATCCAAGGGAAGTACATTTAACCTTTTATTACTTTTAAAAAATCCAAATTCAGATAAATTAACACACTAGGTTAGAACCTCAATTGTATTTGATACATTATATACTGGACTTCTACTACTGAAAAGCCAGTTGGAATATGGCCTATATGAACCAAAGAGTGTATACAAAATGGAAGTGATCATTGGCAATAATTGTTTCCTTGGAACTCTGCACCGACTGTCCATGCTCTGTGGGGACTTACAAATTCAAGTTTGACACAGTTGAAAAGCCAACTGGAGCTGCTTTTCCAAGAATGTTCTGTTGTCCTTGAAATAGAATTCCATGTTATTTCTTCCTTGCCTTAAGCTCTTATATCTTTCAAATGACCCAAGTTGATGAACTGGAGTAAACACAAACTATGCTGCAGTTATCAATTAGCAAGCGCCTAGTTCACCAATACTTCAAAATAAACAGACTTCACAAGTTTATTTCCATTCCTAACAGTGGAATAATAACTTAATTTTGTTCACTTTTGTCTTTGTAGATTTCTGTCTACAGCTCCAGTAAGAATGCCAAATCAGATGGCTTTTAGGAAATCCTCATAGGAGAGAACCAGAGTTGTTCCTCACACTGAATTTAAGTCTTACAAGATCTCTGCAGGTTCATATGTTAACTTTCTGATCTGGCCTACTTGTAAGTCTAGTTTATTTCTGTACACACTTCCAAATAATCTTCATAAATGTTCACTTATCTGATTGAAATATAACACCTTGATTGATGAAATACAGTTTCATAATTATAGAATTTTAGTGAAGATATAAAACATTAATGAATACTTGTGTTTTAATACATCACTACTCCTATTTATTACATGTTCCAGTAAACCAATAGAATGAAGCACTAAGACACGGTGAAATCTAAACTTAAAACCTAGATGGAACTGCCATATAGATTACAAATGGGTCTCCCTACCACAGAATTCATATACAAAAGCCCTTCGGTATGTAGCTTTTCCTGAACAAATACATTAATACACTTGTTTTTCACATTTGTAAAAATTCAAGGTTTTAATAACATTTCTTTGCAAGACATTTGGTATAAGGTGGTTAATAAACATTAGAAAACAAACACTATATCAAAATGGTTAAGATTTGTGAATAAACCCTAAATAAAGTGGCTTTTGGAAGAAATGGATTTTGCAGCAACCAACTTTATAAAGAGGTCCATCCACTCTCAATGGAAAACACCCAAGCGTACCATTCACTAGGTTCGGATATTACCACAATATAATGAATTCTGAGAGTATGGGGTTTGATTTATGGGCAACCCCAGTACAATCTAGGAGCCCAACAGGATAAAAAATACTAAAAGAATGCTTCACCATCCCTCAGGCCAGTACATTTCCACCTTATCCTACTCTTGTATTAGGATATATGTATACAAATGTCAACTACTAATGTAGTTAAATTTCAGGAGAAGCATGCTTAAAGATACACGGGGAATGTCTAGCCTTAGTTTTTGATAGTATTATTCAAAGTGTCAGTTGAAAGAAATTAAGCAAATAATGTTAACAAACGAAAGACAGATACACAGCATTAGTGGGGGTATGAAAATCTCACCCTTCAATTAACTTAAATAATGTTCTATTTTCTATTCTACAACTTAGCGCTAGGGAGCTAAACTATTTGTGAATTACATCTTCTGTAAGAACAAGACATACACACACACACACACACACACACACACTTATTCAGCCCCTCTATGCAGCCAAAAACCAATACAAGCCCTTTTCTAAAAGACTTTAAAGGTGATTAATATTCATTGTAATGCTCTTAATGTATTTGGAAATTAGAAAATTATTTTTCACCACAGATTCCAAAGAACTTCAAATAAAGCTAAATTTAGTAGAAAGAATTGGTGTACCTGAAAGTATTTAACCCACACATTTTCAATAAACCCTACATCTTACCTGTAAGATTCATATCATGAGAAACAAATTTCATTTTATTAAGACAAAAGCTTACTGTCCAATTTATACTCCCATCAGACAGACTACATACTGGTATGTTAAAAGTACTTTTGAATAAAAGTGGTGAGAAAGAAACTAAAAAAGTATTTTATATATAGTTAAAAGGTTACATAATATAAACAACTAAATATTAACTTTTAGTTTCTTTTTTAGAAGATCTATTTATTTATTTATTTATTTATTATTATTATACTTTAAGTTGTAGGGTACATGTGCATAACGTGCAGGTTTGTTACATATGTATACTTGTGCCATGTTGGTCTGCTGCACCCATCAACTCAGAAGATCTTAAAGGCAAGTAAGAAGGAAGAGAAAATGGAAGTACCAATAAATTACATTTAATATATCATTTTGGCCTAAGAAGAGTAGATATACCTACAGCTTCTAATCAAATATGTTGGATCATATCAATCATACTTAAGAGGTAAGAAATCGTACTTTTCACCTTTTAAAGGACTTACATGTCACAATATAGGATGTGGAGTCCATCAATATATAGATACATATTTTGAAATGAAAACATCTTGTGTAACTATTAATCACATGATTTTCATATTAAGGTTTAAATACAGAGGTGTTTTGAGTCTTTCTAAAAATACCAATATACAGTATTGTTTTAGGTGGTCATTTGCATAGCAAACTATTAAACTAGAAACTCAGTGGTTCTAGGAAAACTTCATATTATGAATAGTTCCAGAAAAATGTATTCAAATCACTTCTCTTACAAAACTGTAACTTTTATTTGCTGATCCAATAGTATGTTAACCACTTTTACCCCATCTCCACTTTACACAGTACACCAACCTGAACAGATTTTGTGCCACAATTTCATTCAAAGGGTTTGTCATTCTCTTTATGATTGTGCTGGATAATCTAGATATAAGCAAGTCTGGAGATTTTAAAGTATGGGTCCCCTGTATGAGAGTAGCATAGTTTATATTTTTTTAAATGGCATTAATTTTGCCTTTTGAACAGAAAGTTATCTTCAAATTGCAAACACATCTATTTCCACAAAACAATTTGGTCAGGAAATTTTATTTGAACATTCTAAAGCAATAATGCTTTAGATGTTACTTAAGTGTCCCAGACAGGATTAACAAAATTAAATGTCTCTAAATTACAAATTTGGCTCCTGTAGGAGTCTCAGAAAATAAACCAAAGAAAACAACCCCCCTCCCAAAAGAAGTATGACACACACATTTTGAGGAAACCCCAATGTTTCATGCAATGGTAGGCAAGATGTAAAAGGCCACCCAAACCACACATTTCTACACCAATCATCATAAGAAAAAAGTACTCTGTAGTCGATTTGTACATCCAAATGCATTTGGGAATCTATACCTACGTTACATTATTTAATGTTATATACATTTATTACCCACCCCCCTTGTTTTTAACAATTTCTTATGTAAAACCTTCATTCAAACCCAAAAGATGTAAGACTAACTTGGGGGAAAAAATGATAATCGCTTTAGACATTCAGTTAAAATGTAGTTTATCTAAATCTCAAAATGTTTAATAAAAACAAGTATCTTCTCCATTTAACACTTTTGCTTTCTAACTGTACAGTAAATTGCATTGTAGAGAGTACACCTCTATCTTCAAACTGTATCTTCTTTGGATGGAATTAAAATGTAACTGTATAGTTTTAAGATAAATAAATGGGAAGTTGGTCCAACTAAGATGACAGCAGATATATTACATGCAGGATTTAATATTTTCTAATTCCCTCTTAAAAAAAAAAAAAGGATGCAGTTGGATTGGGGGGAAAAAAAAAGTCAAAAAAGAACCCAGATTCAATATATAAAAATGTCCCACAATAGGTCGACAATGGCAGTAAAAATAAGAGGAAAAAAGTAATCTTTCTGGAACATCATTTTTCAGTAACATAGAAACACTTAAGTGCCAGGAAGATTCCTATTCATGTAATTTTAGCATCCAAGTTTCCCTCTATTTATTTTATTGGAACAAACGCTTTAAATAAACTATTTGTCCTCTTCACTGAAGAGAGCTGGTCTATTTCATCTTTAATGAGCTAGTTTTTGGGAAGATTAGCCATGTACTGTAGTAATGCCTACTGCGTAAAATCCAAGCATTTGCTGTGAACAGTTGGAGAAAGCAGTCAGTAAGAACCTAGGATCAATGGAAATAGATGTTACTTTAAGCCATCGACGAAAGAGAGACCCACAAAGTACCCGGTGTGTTAAAGCCCAAATCTCTTCTTGCGTTTGTTTTTGCTGTGCGAGTTCCACCCCTATGAAAAAGAAATTGATCTGAAGTTCCAGGTTTTCTTGGGTCTCTAGTCAATTTTCACATTAGTATAGATTTTTCGGACAAAGGCACTTGTTCCCATGTAACCAATCGCTCCTGCAAAGATAAAATAAGATGTTTTGAAACAAATACATACAGAGCAGTATCCATCATTTAAAAACACTAAATACTCTATGCTCTGGAAAGTTACTCTTTTTTAAAGGTAGTATCTTTATTTTAGTATTCTCTCTGAACTTACTAAAACTGTATCATTTGATTTGCAAATCACCTGATACCATAATACACTGAGTCTGACCATCATACACCACATGTAATCAAGCAGCAATTATTTCTTGTATAATCAGTAACTACGGAATTAAAATACATCCCTTATAAAGCAAGAATAATTTCATAATGGCGAAAGGTTGTTAAATGAAAAAACATGCCTTCTTTGATTTGAAGATATATTATTCTAGTTCATTAAAGCAAAAATCAATATATCTTCCCAAAATCCAATAGATAAAGTAAGAAGGGACGGGGAATTCTCTTAAGGAAGGACAGGGAACCATGTCCCAATAGCAGCTGAAGCTCTAGAGAAGAGGTATTTTCTGACAGCTTCTTTTTTATGTTTAAGTTGCAGCTGTGTAGTTGGTAGAAGGGATGATGTATTTGCGGGAATTGACAGGAGAGAGATGTAAGTGGGTCAGAAGTTTTGAAATGTTGTTTTTTAATAATTAGCCTCAACTAGAGCTTAAAACACCAGAAATCAGGGATATTTGTTTGTTTTGTTAAATATTTACCTCCTGTGTCTAAAATAATGCCTGGCATATAAGATACTTGGTAAATATTTGTTGAATGAATGAATGAATGAACTGGATGGTTCTTTATTGCAAATATAGGTTGGTGCACAAGTATTTGCAGCTTTACAATTACTTTTGCAGCAACCTACTAACGGCTCTTTAGAACAATGCATTTGGTTATTGAACTGTCAGAGAAAAAATCTACATTGGTCTTAGGAATATATGAGGTAGCCCAATATTATTGAAAGCTTAAAAGAAAACCTTCCATTAATTAACAATCGCAAGTGCACAACAAATGCCTAATTAGTCACCCTTGAACTAACTTTTATTCACCAAACTGGTGAATGAAAGGCAAGAAACAAGCATCTTTCCTGTTTCTCCTATATATGAACTATACCCCAAGGCTACCAACTGGTTGATGAAAGGAAGGTTATCCTTATGTAAGTATTCCAGCTAAGAAATATAAAAGAAACAATAGAATTAGACTAGTGTAACCACTAATGAATTATTTGAGCTAGGCAATAACTATCAATGGCTGCTAACTTCACATAGAAATAGAACCAGAAATTATGTGCTCCCCTGATAAAAGCTTACAAACCACCTGTTAAACATTCTTGGACAAGTATTCTTGAGTATGATCAAGCCTACAGATCTAACTACCACTTGGAGAAACTTTAAATGACACTTCAACAAAATAATCAGCAAAATCGTGTGGAAAACTCCACAGAAATTTTTTAAGTTTTAAAAATAAATCGCAAGTGAGAGAGAGAACATCTATAGATTAAAAGAGCCTTAAGAGACATTTTAGCCAAGCAATTCATGAACCTTAATTGATCTCAATGTAAATAAACTATATTTAAAAAGAAGTCATTACAAGTGTGGTAAATTTGAACACTAACTGAATTATTCCATCATATCAAGAAATTATATTTATCTTTCAGGGAGGGACATATACTGAAATATTTACAGTTGAAATGACATAAGGTCTAAGATTCATGTCAGAATAAAAGGGGGGATACAAAGTGGGGATATAAATAAAACAAGATAGGCCATGAGTTGATAATTACTGACACTGACATGGGGACTCACTATATATAGTATTGTCCCTATTTTTGTATATATTTGAAAGTTTCCCTTTATTAAATATTAAAATACAAAAAAAACACAAAATGACAAAGCAACACTATTTGCATTTATTTTTGCAATGACTAGTCATTTCTTTTATAATAGGAAATAACGATATTACATTTTAAAATATTGATAATGCATTTTAAAATAGTTACAATACAATTCTCTACAGGGTAAGAGAAAAATCACTCAATTTTGTGAAAATATACCTGAATCCTTACGGCATGAAAAGATGTAAAAAATTTTAATTAGCATTGAAAATTTTAATGGTATAATACTAGAGCCAAACCAAATCCAATTTTCCAGATGTACAAAACATTGTTCCCTTTGAGCAGAAATATGCTTAAAATCAAAACACTACCAACCTAGAGAATCATTTTTCCTAATCTTTTTTTTTTTTTTTTGAGACATAGTCTCGTTCTGTTGCCCAGGCTGAAGTGCAGTGGCACGATCTCGGCTCAATGCAAGCTCCACCTCCCATGTTCACACCATTCTCCTGCCTCAGGCTCCCAAGTAGCTGGGACTACAGGCACCCACAACCACACCTAGCTAATCTTTTATATTTTTTAGTAGAGATGGGGTTTCACCGTGTTAGCCACGATGGTCTTCATCTCCTGCCCTCATGATCTTCCTGCCTCGGCCTCCTCAAAGTGCTGGGATTACAGGCGTGAGTCACTGTGCCCAGCCGCATTTTTCCTAATCTTATGAGTACCTCAAGAATAAACTTACAAGGGCATGACTTCATAAAAAGAGAATACTGAATATGCAATCTAGAAAAGTAAATATTTTAGGAATAATAGAAGTGCACTATTAAACTTAATTCCTCAAAACAAAAATGCTAGGCTCATAATATCCCACCTTAACGTAGTCATTTTTTCCTACATTTAAAAAAATCAACAAATATTTTTGTTCTAATTACTGACTTAAGCATTTTAGCAACATAAATTGATGGATATAATTTTTGTATTATGATGACATTCTAATCACTTCCAGTCTAAACAGCTTCTCCCTACCTGCCCCTGAAAACTGAAGCACTGAAAGCATATAAACCCATTAAAGAATAAATGCTGGGACATTGCCAGAACAGCAGGGAACTGTAAATGTGCCAAGATTTTCAGGCAGCAAGATGAAATTTCAGCAGGAAAAGCACTCAAAAAATTTAGCTACATTTTCTTTGTAAATGTCAAGACATTGCCTCTCTGGGTCTTCCTAAGATCACTTATAGAAAAAGTCAAGAAAATTTTTTTTAACTCTCTGCCTAATCGATTCTATACCTCACTGAATGTTGGTGATAATCAGGAAAAATCAGATAAAATAAAGAGGAGTCCAGTGAACAATACTCTGAAGAAAGGATGGCCAATAATACTATAGAAACCTTCTGACTGCCCAAGAATAGGGATGTTTCCACATGACACAATCTAGTTTTAACCTTCAGTCCCTCTCATCTTTCCCTCAAAGTTGGTTACTAATTGTCACAGGGAATGGCTATCACAGTAGCTATAAATAAAACATGACTATAACATACAGAATGATCTTTCCTTGTGGAATGTTTCACTACTTTACAGACAATCTCATTTGTGTGTGCGCACACACGTGATCACATACATAGTGTATATGAATTGAACAGGTTCTTTTGATGGAGAAACAAAGCAATCTTGGTACCCCAAATGTGTCCATAAATGTCACACCAAGACCTAGCTTTTAATAAGATTATCATATCTTATATATATATATCTTATATAGCCAAAGATGGAATTATCAAATACACACATATATACATAAACAGCCAATGGCAAATAACAGAAAAAGGAGGAAAAGTATCCACTCTCTGGAAATGTTTCCACCGTGATAAGTCCCTCAGACTTACATCATTCCTACAAAGTAACTAAGAGACCAGTCTCATTTATCAAGTAAAACACATCATTTCTACGAAGTAATTAAGGGACCAGTCTCATTTATCAAGTAACACTGAACCCGAAAAAAAGTGAGTTACTTGTATGAGTTTCTGTTAAGGTACCTCTGCCTGGACTTGGTGTCATAAAGTTGTTCAGCAGCAGGTACCCCTCACTGAGCATCTACCAGTCACCTGATGTTTATCCACATTTAATCACTGAATTCTCTTTACAGCCCTATGAGGTAAGTATTATTTCTATTTTACAAATGAGTAAAGTTGAGGAAGAAAGGTTAAATAATTTGGCCAGAGTAACAGGGCTATTAAGTGGGGAATTCACACCCAGAACAGACTGACCCCAAAAGGCCAGATCTTTCCATACCTCACCATGTAAATGGCTATTCTTACTACCTAATAACAGTCCCAGCACTACACTTGGTGCTTTACACACATGACACTATTCCTCACAACTACTCTGAAAGATATGCCCATTTTACAGATAAAAATGAGACCTAGAAAGGTTAACGTGACCTCCATGGCCACAAAAAAAGCTGGGCAACAGCATGGACATTTATTTCAGTGTTTTCAGGCTCTCATACTTACGCCTTTCCCATTTATCATACTGTTTCCAAAAGTTCTTTATTTTCTTGCTATTTCACACATTCCAGAGACTCTATCATATGGTGAAAACTATTACCTCTTCCTTTTAATAGATGATTATGATAGATCCATAAATAGTGGTTTTATTCCCACTTTACAAAAACTTAGAGAGCTTTGGGAACTAGATCAAGGTGGAAAGCATACATATGGTACAGCCAGAACTTAAGTCCAGTCTGTAGATACCCAAGTATGCAATCATAACAAGTAAACTGTGCTGTCTCATAGGTATCTCCTGGTTTCTCCAAGAATAGTCTGAGAAGTTTCCAAACAGGAATCATTCAGGCAACACCTTAACATGCCTACATCATGATCTTCCATTGAACTTAGGCTTTAAAAAATGCCAATTCTCAAACCAGGCACAGTGGCAGGTGCCTGTAGTCCCAGCTAGTTCAGAAGCTGAGTCTCTAAAAAAAATAAATAAAATGAAAAAGCCAATTCTCAAAATGAATGAAAAACTAACTGTGGTATGAAATTCTGAGCTATATAGAATTACTAGAATTTCTATAAAAATAGAAATTAATAAGGTAATAAATTATGTTGTGGGGAAGAGTCAAAAGAACTGAAATCAGACTCAGGTTTATTTTGGTGTTTCTGATCAAACAACAGATAGAATTTCTTAATTTCCATTTACTGTATTTTTCTGATTCAGAGAAACTCAGATTTACTCATGATGTTCAAAGAATTTCAGAACTTACCACACATTATCCCCAAGGCTGTGCTAAATACCGCCATATATCCAAAGTAAAATGATGTCTGAAATAAGCCATACATCCTGAAATAAAACAAAATATATATAGGATATCCATTTTTACTTTTAACAAAAGGCCTTAAATATTAGTATTTAAAGGACAAATTTAGTTTCCTAAGTAAAAAGTGAAAAAATGTCTCCACTTACTTTGTTTTGAAAAAATAGTAGTAAAAGGAATACATGTAAACATAGATTGCAGTTGATGCAGCAGAGAGAAAACTTGTCCATTGCCTGGTGTGGGGAGGGGGAGAGAAGATAACTCTTTTGAATCAATGGCACTAAAACAAAGATTTTAAAGCAAATAATTTAATAAAACATCCTTTAAAGTCCTTTAAAACGTATTTAAAAAACAAATGCATAGACATGGTATTTAAATTTATTAACAAGGAGAACATCTAAGAATTAGAAAGTTCAATCTTGAATTTTGTCAGATTCCCTATTACCAGTGACCATAAATACACCATATCCTTTTCCAGATCTAAGTCTCCTTGTGTTTAGAATGGAGCAATGCTTCTCATAAAACTCTTTTCATATCAAACACTTTGTAAAACACATGTCTAACATAGAACTCCATTAATACATTAAAAATTTGATATTATTTTTTCTCTAAAATATGTATCATTTTTATAACTGGAAAAAAAATTCCTATGTTATTTTAAGTAACAAAATTTCTATACAGCTCTTACTCCACTTGATAGACTTCAAAGGAAATCTTATTTTAAAATATTATGGTTCCCCAAATTTCTTTCCACAAATAGGTACTTACCACCTGTAATCTTCTGCATTTAGTAGAAAATATGTGCACACAATAGTCACACAGACAGTCACAATGCACAGGATAACCAGCACCAGCATCATGAAGCCATAGACATAATAGATCTTATATGCCCAGAAAGATGTGAAGATGAAATACCTAAGTAATGCAATAAAGACACAGGTTTCCAGTCTTTATTCTTAAAGCTCACTCTGCTCTTTCTAGAAGTCTCACATTTCAGTTCTCATTTTTTTCTCACTTAATGATTTTCTTTCAAGTATCTTCCAACAGTTTCTTTTACCATGTCTTCATCAATTAAACCCACTAGAATTCTCTCAAAAAATTTCTTGGATAATCTTTGAAAAACAGATTATTCAGTAGGGCATTCACCTCTACACAAACTGAATAAAACAGAAGCTTAGAGAAGTATAATGTAGAAAAGAACAAATGAAAATAGCTAAAAAATCCGTATTTGTATCCATATTGTTTTGTAGATACAACACAATTCAAGCAATGTAGTTTGTATTTTATCAAATAGAAAATATAATACTCTATTAAATAGAAAAATAAGTTAGAGCAATAATGTGTAAAATTAGGAAAAGCAAGCCTAAAGAAGATTCACACTGTCTTCAGAGGACAGCAAGTGAAAGGGCTTTAAGATTTTTAATTAAGAAAAAGATCTTTAACTCTAATCCATTACCAAGTCATCATTAAATTAAAACAGAGCCTTTCAGCCTCTTTTCTTTTTCTTGTTGCCCAGGCTGAAGTGCAGTGGTGCAATCTCAGCTCACTGCAACCTCCACCTCCCACGTTCAAGCGATTCTCCTGCCTCAGCCTCCTGAGTAGCTGGGATTACAGGCGCACACCAATACGCCCAGCTAATTTTTTGTATTTTTAGTAGAGACGGTGTTTCATCATGTTGGCCGGGCTGGTCTCGAACTCCTGACCTCAGGTGATCCATCCGCCTCAGCCTCCCCATCATTCATTCTTTCAACAGATATTTACAGAGCCCCTACCATGTATCACGAAAGCAGTGAGAAAAGCAGTAGACAACAAAGTCTCTCTACCTTCAAGAAGACTACTAGCTCGTTGGGAAACACCAGTAAAGACTATGATACACTGTGATATGTGCTACATGAATGCACATAAGGGGTTATCTTCCCATTGTGGCTGAATGGGGCTTTATAGAGGGAAAAGAATCAGATAAGGAATGCGGAGGGTAAGGGGAGCTAGAAGAATGTTCCACGTATGCCAGGCATGGTGACTCACACCTATAATCCTAGCACTTTGGGAGGCTGAGGCAGATGGATCACCTGAGGTCGGGAGTTTGAGACCAGCTTGATCAACATGGTAAAATCCTGTCTCTACTAAAAATACAAAATTAGCTGGGCATGGTGGCACACGCCTCCCCAACTACTCGGGAGGCTAAGGCAATGTAATCGCTTGAACCCGGGAGGTGGAGGTTGCAGTGAGCCGAGATAGTGCCACTGCACTCCAGCCTGGGCAACAAACGAAACTGTTTCAAAAAAAAAAAAAAAAAAAAAAGAATGTTCCAGGCACAGGAGCAGCAAAAGCAAAAGTGAGTAAATAAAGGGGATCCACTGCATTTTGAAAAACTAAAAGTAATTCAGTATGGCTAAAACTTTAAATGAAGGGGAAAGAACTAAGAAATGAGGTTGGAGAAGTGAACAGGACCAGTTCTTAGGTTATTAAGACCCTTAATAGCCATGTTATGGAGTTGGGACCTCACCTCAATTAAAATAAGAAGTGTTAAGTAACGAAATGACATGACACCTTAAAAAGACCATTCTCCAGGAGGAGAATAGGTTTGAGGGTGGACAAAATAGAAGTTGAAGAAACAGCAGAGAAACTATCTAGTGGAACACAGTGCCCGGAGAAACACAAAGACATGTGGTTCAGAAATACTGGGGACAGGGGTAGAAAGGAAAAAGTAGTCACAGGTCAAGTATGAGTGAAGGCACAAAGCATTGTCAGACTGGAACTAAAGAAGAAGTTCCTGAACCGACTATAATAAACCACGAGTTACAGAGACACACACTCCAACTCCTAAGGTACTAATGCCCACAGCATATGCAGAACTCGTAAGTGACAACGAAGAGTTGTTCCATATCTACTTATGTCAGTTGTACCTGTTAGTACAATTAGACTAAACTGAATAAATTAAATGTTACATAAACCAATAAACATCAGAGTAAAAAGGATGCGTGGTTACTATAAAAATTATGTTGAATGCTTTGGAAAGATTTGATAAGGTGAGTCCCTTTAAAAAAGTTATAAAATTCGATGTGATTGAGATGGCTATAGACTGGGGGACAAATGTACAAATCTAGAAGGATTCTGCACTTAGAATGCTTCAGATAGGACCTTATGTTCTTGCTTCACTTTAAAAAGGATGGAAAACACAGAATCTGTATTACGAATGTCAAAGAAAAAAAAATGAAAAAATTCCAATGAAGAAAAAGACCGTGACTCTATATTTAAAAAAAAAAAAAATCAGTGAAGGATGTACATTTACTTGTCTTAAAATATTATGTATGTATCTTTTTAAATAATTCTTTACATGAGTCATCGTTTTCAATTAACCAACTACCAAATCCAATTACGTCTGTTAAGAAAACTCCTACCATACAGGAGACGATCCGCAGTGGGGTGTCTGGAAACATGTAAGGCTATTTTAAGTTGTCACAATGACTGGTATTTAGTGGACAGGAGCCAAGGGTGTATAGCTGCAATACCTGAGAAAGCCCCATATGGTGAACTGTCTTGCCTAAAATAACCAGAGCATTCCCATCAGGGGGCACTGGGACACAGACTAAGAACAGAAAGGCTTTTTTATTTTGCAATGATGACAAAGGATGCAGACATAAAGCACAGTAAGTGGCATAAGGTGGCATACCTCTCACCTCCAAATACATACACACTTCCTAGCACTCCTGCAGGCCTCTATGGAAGGAACCTAGGAAATGACTATGCATCAAAAGATGTCAGGACCTAGACGGACTAGTAGGTAATGGTTTACCTAGTTCCCTAGATCCTCAGAAATATTTTAAAAATACAATAAAAACCAGGAATTCCTTAAATCATGCCTATGATCGAAGGCTGGTCTACCATTCTTTAACACATAGCTTTGATTTCTTTTTTCTTTTTTGAGACGGAGTCTCGCTCTGTCACCCAGGCTGGAGGCAGTGGCTCGATCTCGGCTCACTGCAAGCTCCGCCTCCTGGGTTCACGCCATTCTCCTGCCTCAGCCTCCCGAGTAGCTGGGACTACAGGCACCCGCCACCACACCCGGCTAATTTTGTTTGCATTTTTTTTTTTTAGTAGAGACGGGGTTTCACTGTGTTAGCCAAGATGGTCTCGATCTCCTGACCTCGTGATCTGCCCACCTCCGCCTCCCAAAGTGCTGGGATTACAGGTGTGAGCCACTGCGCCCGGCAGCACATAGCTTTGATTTCTAAGATTTCCTCTTAGGTGAGGGAGGTCTAGAATACAATACAAAAAGGTATAAACATGACCTGAATATTTAAGAACACAGTCAACAGCTACCTTTATATAGCCTATTAGACCCCTTTCTGGAATCATGGAATTAACAGACTATTAGATGTTCTCCCAACTGATGACTTTACATGTTCCCTAACTCCTAAATTGTCTTACTATAATCAAATCCCTCAAAACATAAATACATTATCAAAACTTACATTTCAATAAAGATTGAACCAAAAGGTAAAATTCCACCCAGGCAAACAATAACTGCAGGCTCCATGAACCTGGAAAATATTAAAATTAATAGTAAACTTCTAGTATGATTTCCATATTACATAAACACTGATAACAGAAAGCAGGTACTTGACACTTAAAATCATCTCTGAAGGATAGAAACAAACCAGTAAAATGAAAAGCCAAAACCAAAAGAGGCACAATATATAGGTGGGACTTCAATTTAGCCACAGGTTATAATCAATATTCTTTCTGCATTAAAGGCTGAGACAAGTATATGGAGAACAAAAATTACTGACACTGGCAAAACTTGCAAAAGTCTCTAAGTGTTCCCTCTGGTTCTACTAGACTTCCATAACTTCTTAGAACCCTATAGGCATTTATTCACAAAAAGCCAAAGGGAAAGAAAGTGAGAGTCGAGAGACCTCCATTTGAAATAATGTTTCCCAAATTGTGGCCTTGTCATCTCTTTGCTCACTCTCTCCTTGGTTCTATAATTCCTTTTCCTAAAAATTATGCAATTAAGGTATTATGAGTTCTTATTTATAATGGCACCAAAGAAATAAAAAATAAAATTTGAAATTCATTCATTCATTCAACAAACATTTACTGACTGTAATGGGTAATTCCCCACCTGGATGCCTTCTCTCGTCTCCTATTGCTCTCCTGAAAGCATTGGCTCAAATGTTCTCCCTTTAAAACCTTTGCTGAGTCTCCCAGGAAGAGGTGGGTCCTTCTCTCATTCTTCCACTGCCTCTTGAACATATCTCCACCACACTACTTACCACACTATACTGTAACTGTCCAATTCCAAATACATATGTGTACATATATATAAAAAACCTCACTAGATTATAAACCATGGCAGGCAGAAGCTATTCATTCAGGTATTTCCAGTGCCTAGCACAATACCTGGCACAAAAAAGATCCTAAACTAATAACTATGAAATTAACAAACTAAAAAACTGAGAAAAAAATTTTTAAATTTGAGAGCTGAAAAAAAACTTAAAAATCATTTAATGTAGTCTTCTTTCATTACTTTACATGAAGCCAAGACTCACTGAGGTTAAAAGTGATCTGCCCAAGGTGACACAGTCAATGAGAGGCAGATCTAGTATTCAGATTTAGGTTCCCATGATTATACTCCCCAAAACAGAGACACACACAAGCCTTCCTATACCTAAATGCAAAGCATCTTTGGTGAGGAAGCTCTCACCAGACCTCCTCTCCTTCACTAGCCCTAGTGACTTAGAGGAACTTTTGTGACTTCTGACTATGATTTCCCTTTAACCTTACCCTTCCTAGTAAGGATATTGATGGGTCCTAACAGTCTAATACTGATCTACGGAAAAAAAAAAAAAAATTACTTTAAAAAATAAACTACAAAACTTCTAACCAAAGTCTCTCATAAGCACCAATCTAAGGAAAGAAAAGAATGTGGCCAATTCAAACTATAGGGGCTATTTTATTCATCCTCCATTTCTATAAATGTCTACATGCTTCCGGTCTAGAAAGGACAGAGCAAAATTATCACCTATTTGTATAAGCACCTGAATATGCTATATTTATAATCTGGTAAAATATCTAGGGACAGAGACTTAATATATATATATACATACAGTACTAAAATATCTGGAAAGATAGTAAATATTTCAGGTTCTGCAGGTGATAGCATCTCTGACATAACTACTGATCTGCCAGCTCTGATGCTATACTATAAAAGCAGCCACAGGTAATTCATAAACAAATGGGCACGGCTGAATTCCAACAAAACTTTATTGACAAAAATAGGCAGCAGACTAGATTTGGCTTGCAGGATTAGTAAAACTGCAGCTTTAGTTCACACCCACCTCTACACCGTAGGAAAGCATTTGACTTAACTGTAAATGGCACAATATTCAGAAAGTGGAATAAGGGTACAATTTATTATTACTCCTAACAATGTAGGTTAAAGGAAACAGTAAAATGAACTCCTTAGGCTCAAACTTAAGATTGTCATTCTCATAAATACATGCCAATTCTGAAGTTACATGTACACAACAGCCTTAAGAACTTATATATTGTGTGAAACAATCGCATAAGATTTAGCATTCTCTTTACCATTTTTTCTCCGGTATAGGACGAGGCACAGCATTGACACGACAAGGAAAGTTGGGCTGACCTGACAGATTTCGGCCAAGTATTGTACCAACAAGATTTAGAGGAAGAATAACAAAAAAACAGATGCAACAAACGGCCACCTGTAAATTAAATAAAAATGTGTGATTACTCAGAGAACAATAACATTAATAAAAACAAAAGAGACACAATTTAAACACAATTTGATCACAAAAGAAAATGTTTAAGTTCAATATGGGCTAAAATTGTGCAAGAAGTACACTAATGAAAACAGAAAAAGGTATGCTTTAAAATATTAGAACTAAACTAAATACAAGTTGAACTAGTTCTTATCCAATTTAGTTTACCACTTTTTCCTATTCTCCCACACTATCTCTGCCATAGTCCTTTTTTCTCCTCTTTCACTCTCAGCTGTCATGGTTTTTTAAACATATTTATCCATTGTCTTTCATTATTATAACCAACTTACTTATCTGGCTACGCTTTTTGAGCTCGTAATATGCACTTAGAGCTTTATATGTGTTATTTCTTTATTTTACAGATGAAGGAAAGGGGACTCAGAGAAGGATAAGTAACTTCCCATAATCTCATAGCTAGTGGAGAGCCAGACCAAAATTTCAACTCAAATCTGCCAGCCTCAAAGCCCATGCTCTTTTCTATTCTACACTGCCTTGGAATCCTAATAGAAGTAGATCACTATCTACGTGTTATTAGTAAAATAGTACAAATATTTTTCTGCCTATTAGTAGTGCAAAGTCTAAAATTATAGAGAAGACCATACAAAGATTCTAGAACCAAAGTGGCCAATTAGAAACATTTATTTTTGTGACATTTTTCTTTACAAAATCAGCTCCTTTCCGGTAAACGATCTAATTAAGATCACTTCACTCTGACCTTCTGTAAAATGGAGTAGAACTGAATCACCTCTAAGATCTCTTTAAATTACATATTTTAGGTTATAATAAAAAGTAAAAGTGAGAGAAAAATTGAATGAAACATGTGAAGACACTGAGAGAAATGAAGAGGGTAGGAAATCCATAGTGATTGCACAAGAAGGAAAGATCTCTTTGAACCAATATTAGTAAAAATTCTTCATTAGATCCTTTTGTGTGTGCATATGTGTTTTTAAACAAGCCAAAGAGTATTGTCATCTCCTTTTCAGATACAACATAAATGTGTCAGAGTTATAGAGCTCCATAATACCATTTTAAACATCAGACTCAGGAACCCAATTTATCTGTGTTTCAGTTTAGGCCTAAGCCTATGAATAATATGAATTTATGCTCATATTATATTATGTGAAATGTGAAAAATAAGCAGGTGTTTTTAAGATAGTTTAAGTCTTACGTTATGAATTATAGATATGTCATAAATATGGGGAGTGATAAATTCCATCTCAATTTTTGCTTTTACTTTCTTAATAACTACAAGACTCATAAACCTTAACACACTGTAATCAAGACCTATGTATTTTTTCCTTAGTTTGCCAGAACTCTAATTTGAAATAAGAATTAAAGACAAAATTCTTTCTCGGAAGAAAACATTCCTAGACCATGTAGAATTATATGGTCTAGAAGAATGGTTTTCAAGCTGTTCCAAAGAATTCTCAGGTCCTACTGAAGAGCTTCCGGGATTCCACAAGCATTTGATTTGAATATACTTTTGAAAATAGTTTCTTTTTAAAATACTTTTAATTGTAATAAGATACATACAGATCAAAGGAGTTTTACACCAAATAGCAGTACACTGGAGAGATCATAGCCAGGTTAACTCATTTTCACGCAAACCTCAGAATAAAGTTTCTCCTGCTTATCTCTGTGTATATACTGAACTGAATGAATTTTGTCACTGATTAGGAAGGCTTGTAATACTATATTGGTCTTTTATTCTATCTCCTTTGCCCCATCCCAATTAAGGCCTGCACATATTTGTTCACTAAAAATTGTATAAGCAAAAGTACTATTACAGCACAATGTGTGTGACACAATTGAGTGGCAGCTAAAGTGAGGGCACATCTTGCCTTCAGTGCACATAATAGTCAATAAAGGAACCTATAGTCTCAAAAAGACATTAGCAATTGCTTAGTATTTGTCAATATTTTCTCTTTCCTTGTCCAACTCTTTAATATATGATTAAAAATGTGAGCAGTTTGTTAGAAATAGTGATTAAGCTGTGAAACCAGTTCCCCACTCCTTTATGATCAAGTTCTGGATGAAGTTACTTGAAAAATACTCCAAGATTACAAGGCGAGCTGTTTAAAAAAAAAAAAAAAAAAAATCACATGGAATGAACTCACTTGTGAAGTAAGAATTTTTCTCAATACTGATAACTAAATAAATTGGGTGCTGAAGGTAAGTAATAGCTTACTTTATTCATACCCCTTGATATTAGATTTGTACCCATCACAACTTTACTGCTCTTGTTAAACTTAGAGTGTTAAAAATACTTAATTTGCAAAATATACCTATAATAATAAAATCATGCTTGTATGTGTTTTCCATCTGGGCTTCCACATTATTTAGGAATACAATTTAGCAGCTAAGAGGGTCTAATATATTGATGAAAACCCTGGAACTCAAATTAATATGGGGCTCTCCTCTATTCCCCTAGTCACTGTTCAGAGGAGAGTGAAAGCAGGCAGTGGGGAGAAGAAAGATTTACTCCATGCTGAGGGCCTCCCTTATCTACAACAAGAACAAGTTAGAAACAAGTACTGCCTCTTGGTACTTAATACCCCAAAGATCTACATACTGATCACATCTTCTCAATCTCAGACATAAACCAAGAATGTGGCTATTACTTATTCTATCTTTGCTTCCAGACTGGCCTACAGGTCAATATCTCTCATAAACTTAGATGTAAAAAACAAATTTTAGCAAATGTAATCTAACAATATATAAAACAAAGAATATATCATGACAAAGTGAAGTTCATCAAACGAATGCAAGACTGATTAAAGATTAGAAAATTAATGCTATTCACCATATTATCAGAATTAAAAAAGAAAAATCACAGATCATCTCAAAAGATGCAGAAAAATGCTGCTCTAAGATCCAACACTCATTCAAAATTAAAAAAAACTTGCAGCAAACTGCAAATAGAAGGGAACTTACAAGCTGATGAAGGGCATCTACAAAAAAAGAAAAAGCTATTATTTTATTTCACAGCATAAGACTAAATGTCTTCCTCCCAAGATTGGGAACAAAGAAAGGACGTCTGTTGTTCTATTCAACATTATACTGGAGGTTTTAACCAGTGCAATCAGACAACAAAAAGAAATAACAGACATACAGACCAAAAAAGAGAAGTGAAACTGTCTTTGTTTAAATAATTTGATAATCTATTTTTTTAAATAACACTATGCACCCACAAAAATTTAAAATAATAAAAAAAAAATTTTAATCTATGTAAAAAACTAAAGTAAAGAAACTAGAATAAGTGAATTTAGCAGAGTTGTAGGATACAAAGCCAATACCTCAAAAACTGTTTTCCTACATATAGTCAACACTCAAAAATAGGGTATAAACTGTTCAAGTCCACTTATAAGTGGATTTTCTTCTGCCTCTGCCACCCCTGAGACAGCATCCTTGAGACACCCCTCCCTCTTCTTCCTCAGTCTACTCAATGTGAAGATGATGAAAATGAAGATCTTTATTATGATCCACGTCAACTTAAAGAATAGCAAATATATTTTTATCTTCCTTATGATTTTCTCTTTTTCTTTTTAAGAGACAGGGTCTCACTACGTTGTCCAGGCTGAAATGCAGAGAGGGCACAATCATAGAGCACTAGAGCCTCAACTCCTGGGCTTAAGTGATCCTTCTGCCTTAGCCTCCTGAATAGCTGGGATTACAGGCACAAACCACACACCCAGCTAACCTTATGATTTTCTTAATAATATTTTCTTTTCCCTAGCTTACTTTATTGTAAAAATGCAGTATATAATACATATACAAAATACACGTTCATCAGTAAGGCTTCTAGTCAACAGTAGGCTTATTCGTAGTTAAGGTTTTGGGGAGGGTCAAAAGTTACATGCAGATTTTCAGCTGTACGGGCAGGGGGTAAGGGTCAGCACCCCAACCCTCATATTGCCCAAAAGTCAACTGTACTCTCATGTGCAACATAACAATTTTTTTTGGTCAATGATGGACCACATATCTGACATTGGTCCCATAAGATTATAAGACTGTATTTTTACTGTACCTTTTCTACGTTTACAGACACAAACACTTACCACTGTGTTACAACTGCCTACAATATTCAGTACAATAATATGCTGTACAGGTCTGTGGCTTTGTAAGATTAGGCTATAACATACAGACTAGGTGTGTAGGAGGCTATACCATCTAGGTTTGTGTAATTGCCCTCTGGAATGTTCACACAATGAAAAAATTGTGAACCAACTCACTTCCCAGAACATATCCCTGGCATTAAATGATGCATGACTGTACTAGCAATAAACGATCAGAATTTGAAATTTAAAAATGGCCGGGCGTGGTGGCTCATGCCTGTAATCCCAGCACTCTGGGAGGCCGAGGCAGGCGGATCACCTAAGGTCAGGAGTTCGAGGCTAGCCTGACCAACATGATGAAAGCCTGTCTCTACAAAAATACAAAAATTAGCCGGCTATGGTGATGCGCACCTGTAATCCTAGCTACTAGGGAGGCTGAGGTAGGAAAATCGCTTGAACCCGGGAGGTGGAGGTTGCAGTGAGCCAAGATTGTGCCAATGCACTTCAGCCTGGGCGACAGAGCAAGACTCCGTCTCAAAAAAAAAAAAAAAAAAGACAGAAAGAAAAAAAAGAAATTTAAAAAGTATCATTCACCAACAGAATAATATGAAATACTTGAGAATAAATTCAACAAAAGATGGACAAAACCTGAACACTAAAATCTATGAAACGTTGCTGAGAAAAATTAAATATATCTAAATAAGTTGAGAGATATCCTGTGCTCATTAATCAAAAGACTCAATAATGTTAAGATGTCAATTCTTCCCAAACTGTGCTACAGATTCAATGTAATCACAATCAAAACCCCAGAAGACTTTTTATAGAAACTGACAAGCTGATTCTAAACTTTATATGGAAATGCAAAGAATATTAGAAAAGCCAAAACAGCTTTGAAAAAGAAGAATTGATTTCAGGACTTAAAAAGCTATAGTAATCAAGACAGTGTAGCATGAGCATTAAAAACAAGACAAATTGAAATAGAACAAATCGAAATGAAACAAGAGAAAATTCAGCAATAAAAATCCACACATATATGGTGAATTGGTTATCAACAAAGGTGCCAAGGCAACTCAACAGAGAAAGGATAATCTTTTCAACAAATGGTGCTGGAACAACTGACCAGTCATACATAAAACAAAACAAAACCCCTCTGACCCTTAACTCATACTATACACAAAATTAGCCAAAAATGGATCCTAGACCTAAACTTAAGAGCTAAAACTGTAAAATTTCTAGAAGACAACATATAAGGAAAGCTTGGTGATGTCTGGTTTGGCAAAAGACTTCTTAAATGGAATAGAAAAAGTGCAAAGCATAAAATTAAAAAACAACAACAATAAATTAGACTTTAAAATTAGTAACTTTGCCCTTCAAAAAATACTCTTTAGATTATGAAAAGACAACTCACAAAATAGGAGTGCTTACAAAATACATATAAGACAAAGGACTTGTATTTACAATATGTTAAGGAATCCTTATCACTCAATAAAACAATCTATTAAAATAGGCAAAAGATCTGAACATTCATTAAAAAAGATATACAAATGGCAAAAAAAAAAAAAGGCAAATAAAAAGATCTTCAACATGATTACTCATTAGGAAATGCTAATTAAAACTGAAAGACACTACTATACACTCACTAGAATAGCTAAAATTAAAAAGACTGACTCTATCAAGTGCTGGCAGTGATGTGGAACAAGTGGAATTTTCATAGAATGCTGATAGAAATGTAAAATGTCAAAACTATTTGGGAAAAGTTTAGCAGTTTCTTGAAAACTTGAACTATCATATGACCCAGGCATTCTACTCCTAGGTATTTATCCAAGAGAAATGAAAATGTAATTCCACAGAAAGACCTACACATAAATACTCACAGTAACTTGATTTGCAATAGCAAAAAAAACTAGTAAATTACTGGGTAAATGGATAAATTATGGTATATCCATGCAACTGAATACTATTGGGCAATACAAAGAACAAATTATTAATAAATGCCTGTAATCCCAGCACTTTGGGAGGCCAAGATGGGTGGATCACCTGAGGTCAGGAGTTCAAGACCTGTCTGGCCAACATGGTGAACTCTGTTTCTACCAAAAATACAAAAATTAGCCAGGCATGGTGGTGCTTGCCTGTAGTCCCAGCCACTAGGGAGGCTGAGGCAGGAGGACTGCTTGAACCCCAGGGGCAGAGGTTGCAGTGAGCCAAGAGCACATCACTGCACTCCAGCCTGGGCGACAGAGCAAGACCCAGTCTCAAAATAAATAAATAAATAAATAAATAAAAAGCAACGTCAATAAATCTCAAAATAACTTTTATGAGTGAAACAAAAAAGAATATATACTGTATGAGCTACCATTCAAAGGAAATTCAGCAATGCAAATTACACTATGATATGAGAGAGTCGGCTGGTGGTTACCTAAGAATAGAGAGAAAAAAGAAGAAAAAAAAGGATGAATTACAAAGGTATACAACAAAACTTCTCAACGTGACAAACATCTTTATCTTGAGTGCGGTAATGGTTTCACAAGTGTGTGTCTGTGTGTGTGTGTGTGTGTGTATTAAAATCCATCAAATTGTACACTTTAAATTTATGCAACTTATCACGTGTTAATTATACCTCAGTACATCTGTAAAAACACACAAACAGAAAAGGGCAAAAAATCATACCCACTGCTCTCAGAATTAAGCTAGGATTCTTTTTGACAGAAGGGAAGAAAAGAAAAATGGCCAAAAACAAAAACAAAAAACCCATCATCACCACCACCAGCACAACAAAGAAAACTATGGGAGAGTTTCTGTTGATTTTCTGTTCTATAAAATAGGAATAACCACACCACTAGCTCTGCCTATCTCTTTGGGTTCTTCTGAAAACCAGACAAGATAATGCGTGTGAAAATGCTTTGTAAACTACAAAGTGCTACACAAATGCATTATTATTGATCCTTATTATAATTCATCTTCTTAGGTTTGGCACATCATTTCAGTCTGATGAGATCTTTTTAGATGCTGCCTTCATTATTTCATATTACCAGTTCATTATTTTATATTACTAGTTTCTTCCCTAGTCTCACATTCCTTTTCAATTGAATCAGCAGACCACCATGTCTCTAAGTTATTAGTAATCTTTTGAATAGGTCAGAGACAAGAATATCTGTCACCTTCTACTAAAGGATAGGATGTACATACTATGGCTAATACCTCAATACTCTTATAAGGTAGAACCACTTTCTTCTTTTTCCTCCTGGAAAAGTAAATTTGCCTGTCCAGTTTTACAGCACCTTTGCTCTCATACAGTTGCTCAAACTTTACTTAATATAATCTCTCAGTATCTCTAAAAGAAAATTTTTATGAGGAACAAGACTTTCAGCTAAGGTGGCTGGGTACTCCTGTACAATCAACTGCTTTGCTTATCTCAGGCTTCACTTCTCTCTTACCGGGGATCTTTCCTCCTACTTTTTTTGTTTGAGGGTTACATTTTATTTGAAAAATAAAGAGGAAGAATGGGATGGAGACATTCTTTTTTCTTTTTTTATTGTTATATCACTGATCCCACATAATGAGCCTTTGATCTTGATATCTTTATAAAATCCTTTTGCTTGCTTTAGCATTTGTGAACAGCTCACCTTAGATGATGAAGTTTTTCTAACATTAGTTTTATAGATCTTTCTTTTTTTTTCGAGACGGAGTCTCGCTCTTGTTGCCCAGGCTGGAGTGCAGTGGCGCAATCTTGGATCACTGCAACCTCTGCCTCCCAGGTTCAAGCGATTCTCCTGCCTCAGCCTCCCGAGTAGCTGGGATTACAAGTGCCCGCCACCACACCTGGCTAATCTTTGTATTTTTAGTAGAGACGGGGTTTCACCATGTTGGCCATGGTGATCTCAGGTGATCCACCCGCCTTGGCCTCCTGAAGTGCTGGGATTATAGGCATAAGCCACTGCGCCCGGCCAATTTTATAAATCTTTCTAGAAAAGAAAGGTGATTAGTTCCCATGCTAGCTTGCCTCTATGAGTTTTAAAACTCTGTAATTTTGTTCTTTGTCCTTTGGAATCCAACAATAAGATCAAAATTTAGGATCTGAGATTTACAGCCCACGAAAGAAAGACTTCATGTCTAAAACCCTTTTCCAGAACATCTTGGCAAATCCTTTCTCATTCCCAAGGAACTCTTAACAGGACCAAAATCTCTGGGTATAGCACCTAAATCATTATTGGACAAATTCCCAAAAGAAAAAGTTTTTAGCTTTCCAAAATCAATCTAATTTTTCTTTTTTTTCTTGAGACAGAGTCTCACTCTGCCGCCCAGGCTGGAGTGCAGTGGCGTGATCTCGGCTCACTGCAACCTCCACCTCCTGGGTTCCAGTGATCAAGCGATTCTCCTGCCCCAGCCTCCCGAGTAGCTGGGTTTACAGGCCTGCACTACCATGCCTGGCTAATTTTTGCATTTTCAGTAGAGATGGGGTTTCATCATGTTGGCCAGGCTGATCTCAAACTCCTGACCTCAAGTGATCCGCCTGCCTCAGCCTCCCAATGTGCTGGAATTACAGGCGTGAGCCACCACGCCCGGCCAATTGTGGAAACTTTCATAGAACAGAGAATTAGAGTGAAGATCACCCAGAAAAAGGGCTCAATAGCCAAGAGATCAAAGGAATGGGGGATAGAAAGAGGTAAGGCCTGGGGAAGAGCACTTAGGAGGATCTGAAGACTCTGACTCTCAAATTAGGGTATTCAGTTAGTAGGGACACCTGGCTTCTGAGACACCTGGTACCTATGGGCTGGGAGCCTTTTGGCTAACAGATCCATCCCCAGATCCCAGGAACTGGAATCAGGTAAACACTACAGATTGGGTTTAAAGCAGGACAGACTAATTAGCTTAAAAGAAAGCCCTGAGCATTAAAATTTTTAAATCCCCAAGTGATTCTTATGTGTACCCAGGGTTGAGAATCACTGAGTTTATGAGAATATGTAATCATTTCCTTCAGAATGTCAACAAGTCAAAACAACTAAAACCACAAACTTAAGTAGTTCAAGTACTTAATGAAGAGCTGGGTGAAACATTCACCTCAAGTTCTTCAAGTTCGTGTTCAAAACAAGTTTTCACACTCTTAAGCGGAGAAAAGGAGACCCTAAAGCACACATCGGGTTAAAACATGAGGCCAGGGGAATGCCCTTCCCCCAGTATTCCTTCATTAGAATGCAAATTAAGAACATAATATTGTAGGAGCCTGCCAAGTACCAACAGTTAGTCTTTTTATTCACTAAAGATCAATTTTATAAACCTTCTCTGGCTCAGCACAGACTTTAAATATTATATTCTAATAATTTGTAATTATTAAATTATCTAAAGGCAAATTACACTGAATATTAACGTTTAAAACTCCATTTACAAAGTGGTAAAAATTTACAATTTTAGCGAGACAAAGTAACTTTGAAATACCATTTTCACCAATACCAAATTCAAAACTTTCTGATAAAAATTTTAACAGAATCAGAATTTTAATTTTTAAAGCACTATGAAAATAACCAATTCAGCAGATGATCTCTGAGAAGTAACTTGACTCACTCTATGTACTTTCTGATGGCCTGCAACTACCATAAAGCAAATTCTTTCCCGGTCTGATATAATTAATTACTTTTCCCTTTTCTGACCATTATCACTTACTTTGGCTTGAAAAAAAAATTTCCATTTTGAAGCAAGTTTCAAAATATTCCTAACTAAAAGGTATTAAAGATTTAATAAAAATGTATAATATTCAATGTGTCTTTGAAAAAAATTGGACTATAAAACAAAGTCACCTGAAATTTTTGTGAAACTCTTTGTTACCTCCCATATAATAGGAAGAAAACCCAAACAAGATTAAAACAGAGATTGTAGGCTCTAGTGGCAGTTCTACCATTAACTGTCTGTATGACCGTGACTAAGTTATTGGGCCTCTGTTAAAAGCAGTAACCACCCTGCAACTTGCATTGGCATATACATGTATGAATATGTATACACAAGTGTACATTAAGCCTTCACTCTAGTCTAGGCCTAAAATTCTGTTTCTAGTAAAAAGGTAACACCAAGATTTGGGAGACTGTGGGTTAACTCATTTTATGTGTTCTAGTTGTAATATATTTAAATAATTCAAAGCATTTCCAAGCCTGTGCTTACAGGTAAGATATGTGAACACATTTTAACATCTATAGCAACGTATATTATTGACATAAATGCTTAGTGAGGTTTGTTTTATTTTATTTTTTTTTGAGATGTAGTCTGGCTCTGTCACCCAGGCTGGAGTGCAGTGGCGCGATCTCGGCTCACTGCAACCTCCACTGCAAACTGCACCTGGGTGCATGCCATTCTCCTGCCTCAGCCTCCTGAGTAGCTGGGACCACAGGCGCCCACCACCACGCCCAGTTAATTTTTTTTGTATTTTTAGTAAGGACAGGGTTTCACTGTGTTAGCCAGGATGGTCTCGATCTCCTGACCTCATGATCTGCCCGCCTTGGCCTCCCAAAGTGCTGGGATTACAGGCGTGAGCCACCGCACCTGGCCAGTGCTCTCTTTTAAAGTCAGCCTTTCACTTTACTGGCTTACAGAATCAAGAAAAAATAAAAAGCCAACTATAGGTTTAAACTTAACCAAAATTTTATGGAGGCTAACAACAATAGTATTTTCCTCATCTAACTTTTCAGGACTGGGTAGGAACTGACTGAAACTATCAAAACATCTAATAAGACGTATTTTGGAGGGACAGTAGGTCTCAGTTAGAATGTGTATACTTTTTCAGTTTAAAAGTAAGATTCAAGCAACTCACCATTGTTCCAAAAGGAATGGCTCTTGAAGCATGGTAATAAATGGCTATGAAATTGATGAAGAAGGCAGTGCCACACACCATAGCTGGGATAAGGAATGCCCCAATAAACATCTGCTTTATCCATCTCCTTCCTGAAAAGAAAGGAAACTATGAGAGTTTAATATAATTATTTAGTACCAAATTATTTGTTTGAAATTTTAATATAAAGATCATGAAATTTAACATCTTAATAATTGTTTCAAAACAATAGCTAACAAATACCACAGCTTTTCAAGTATGTATAGTGAAATCACAGCTTCTGAAGTGGGTGCACTGGAAAAGAGCAATGACCTGCAGTAAATATTCCGACGTTTTATCTTGACTCTGCCACTGAACTGCTGTGAACTTTCATAAGCCACTCTATCTCTCTAGGCTACAAGTTGGCCTAGAAAGGGGTTTTTATTATTGGTTTAAAATAAACTGACCAAAAAAAAAAAAAAAAGAGAAAGGGGCTTTTAAACTATTCCTTGGAGTTCTGGAGCTTCTTGGCATGCCCATGAAGTCACTGGTGAAGAAAAATCCCAGATCCCCTTACCCATGCTTCAACCAGAACAATTACGTTTTCAACAGTTTTACACACTGGAGTTTCATGTAAGCTTTCATTTGAAAAGCGGGTTATACTGCTTTAAAAAGAAGAAAAAAGTCTAAAAACCAGTGAGTCAAAAAAAAAAAAAGAACTTCACCAGAAACCCACTTATGATTTTTCAGCACCCTAAGACAGGGAAAAAAAAAAAAATTAAACATGAAATAAAAAATAAAAAACTCTGAGTTAGATAGTCTCTAAGTTTGTTCTTAGCTCTAAAATAAGTATATACTTAAGAGCATTTCTATGTTTGAAAAGAAAAAAAACAATGTGTTTCATAAGCTCTCTCTCAGCAATCAGAACTACAGATTTATAAGTTTTACTGTTTCTCTGTACCTCTGTGTATTGCCAAAATTCTAGACATTGAGCTTCTATTATTCAAATAATCAAGGAAACAAATTTTTTGACTACGCAATTAAAAAAAAAAATCTTCAATTGTGCTCATACAGACCAGAAGAGCAACAGGGAGCTGTCTTTCTAATTAATACAGCAGAGTGTAAAACTGGTAGAAAATATCTTCAAACAGCTTAGAAACACTGAATCACTATCAAAATTCAACTCAGTAATAGGCAACAGGGACCCAAATAGAAAGTACCATAGAAAAATAAGCAATACCCTAACTTTAGTTTTCTGCTATATAAAGTTCTTTTAAAACATCTGTTACAGAATTATTACCTAAAATCGTAACGTTCCTCCAGAAAAACTCCTTAATTCTGAGCTTTCTCTCCTGTTTCATTTCTTTTCTGGGTAAATTTCAAGAACTTCTCCTTTCTAACTGATATCCAGCATTTGAACAACACAAAAAAGTGGTGATTAATTAAAGTATTATTCTATTTAATTCCAACACCTTTCTAGCATTTTTTCCTGTACTTTCCACTATCTTCTCAGATTCAGACATGTATCACTAAAACTGTGGCCAGGCATGGTGGCTCATGCCTGTAAACCCAGCACTTTGGGAGGCTGAGGTGAGCGAATCACCTGAGGTCAGGAGTTCGAGACCAGCCTGGCCAACGTGGCGAAACCCTGTCTCTACTAAAAACACAAAAATTAGCTGGGCATGGTGACACACGCCTGTAATCCTAACTACTAAGCAGGCTGAGGCAAGAGAATCGCCTGAACCCAGGAGGCGGAGGTTGCAGTGAGCTGAGATCGTGCCATTGCACTCCAGCCTGGGAGACAAGAGCGAAACTCCATTGCAAAAAATAAAAATAAAATAAAATAAACAAATAAACAAAACTCCTTATCCAACTCTCTATTTCTCCCTTTCCTTCTAACAGTCAAAAATAATCCCATACACATTCCACTGGGTACAATCAGTAGCCCAAGTATCTGCATTGCTGGGCTTTCTACTGCTCTCCAAACCCTTGAAGTCTCTGGCTAAGGTCCTGGATACCACTGGCTTCAAACTAGATCTATAGCACTATAGTGCACTGAGGACAGTGTGAAGACCTTGAGCTTCACTGTAGTTCAAATCCTGAGATAACTCTGAAAAATTCTTGATTCCCTGGGTTGACCTCTGCATTAAAAGTTTTTGAGGCTTGATCAGACAAAATATCAAGACACTATCAGATCTCCTCAGGACACTACCAATTAGAACATAATCTTTAGATTATATTTTGTAAGACTTGATATTCCTAGACCTGAGCCTGAACTCTGTCAGCTTTCAAGAATAAGTGTAGTAAAGGAAAGTTGGGCTGGGTGTTCTTAACTTGTAATCAGACTAAAAACAAATTTATGTCCAACTTTAAATAAATTTCCTGTTTTAAATAAATCTGTTTCTGCTGTGGAGACTATTTTGAGAGTCATAAACTAAAATTTTAGCCTAACTAGTTTCCAGGTCAAATTCAAATTAAAAGTTGCCTCATGCATCCTTATTTCCTTAGGATGTGGTCTTTTATGATAGGACTCATTTCCCATACCCACAAGTCGAATTTAGAGACTGAACATCTACCTAAAATAGTCAGGAACCCATAATGATACTCCCTCAGTCAATCCAAATAATTATACTGAAGGTACAGGTCACATTAAGTCAAGAAGATTAATAAAAAAGCAATGGCAAACCAAGATATCCTGAGAGAATTTTAAATAATCCTACGCTCTGATTTCCTATAACCTGTAAATGTGCCCAGTCTACGAAAAGAAGGCAGGATCCCCTATTACTGACACTGCTTAAGATGGGCTGTGGAAAACGAAATATAATTTTAAGGTATTTCAACACTACTTCATTCATAAACTAAAATATGCACATCTACCAATTTTTGTACTTTTCTGACCTCAGACTACTGTAGGGAATACAAGAGAATTTAAAGACCCCTGAATGCCATTGCAGAAAAAAACACCAAGGAGCAATATCCTTGTACTATCGTGTTATTAGTTCCATCAATTTCAGGTAATAGTATTAAAGGAGCAATAGGATATTTAAGACAAAGTGCTCTTAGCAAAAGACTGTGACAAAGAATAGCAGAAATATTTGCAAAGGGTCCTTTGATAAACACTAACAGTCAACAGAAATACATAACTTTCCTTTCTATTCTCTTTCCATTGTCCAGAAACTTTACCCACAGGCCATTACACACGCCTTTATACTCATCTATAAAGCTTTTTTTCTGTGTAGATGCATCACATGGAGCACATCTAGAGCCAGGCACCTCAAAGCAAATAGTATCAATAACTTAAATGCACTCTCCTACACGTTCATCAGGGCAAATTACATGGTGCACAAGGGAGATTATCTACTAATTATTCACAATTTTAGGAAATAAAATGCGAGAATTCCACAAAAGCAAGATAGAACACACAATAGGTTTGGCAGAAATTATGCGAAATGAGATAACAAAGAATTTTACAACGGCTGTTCTGCCCATTTTAAATTTAAATACCTTACAGTAGACCAGGCACTTTGGGAGGCCGAATCACTTGAGGTCAGGAGTTTCATAGCAGCCTGACTACCATGGTGAAATCTCGTCTCTACTGAAAATACAAAAATTAGCTGGGCATGGTGGCACACACCTGTAATTCCAAGCTACTCAGGAGGCTGAGGCATGAGAATCGCTTGAACCCAGGAGATGGAGGTTGCGGTGAGCAGAGATTGCGCCACTGCACTCCAGCCTGGGAGATGGAGTGAGACTCTCTCAAAACAAACGAACCAACAAAATCTCATAGTAAAATATTAGCATCTATAATTAACAACATGAAGTGAGAATTCCTAAGTTTACCTCCTTGTCTAGCATACAGACTTCCTCCAAAATAACCATTCACTGGAGACGTAGCAGCATAGACAAATATGGCTGTACTGAGCATTGATCCCCTCCTAAAAAGGCAAAAAAAAAAAAAAAAGATAAATTAAAACCAACAATCTAAAGAAAACATCATACAGTCTATTATATTAATATTAGTTTAATTTTAAAGATAACTTTAACAGAAACACAAAAATATCACAACCTGGACTACAAATAAAACTCAAAAGATTCTCTATAGTGAATGAATTTGTAGTTAAAACTGCATTTACATGATACCTGGCTGATGCTAATTTTTTTAACCGCAGTTAAATGTTTTGATATATTCTAAGCAAGTATTTCACATTTATTTGGCAAAAATACTAGAAGCTGACACTAAAACTGTTCTGTGACCCTGTAAACCAACCCCATAATATGGAACAAGATGTCCATCTGTTAAAAAAAATGACTAGAATCGTCTGTTTCATAACTTAATTCAACTGCTTATGATTCTTGCCTGCAAACAGAAATAAAATAGTAGTATCATCTATATTAAATACTATTATTTTAGATGGAATAACACTGAGACTTTCTCTGTTTCCCTCATACTGCTGAAAATGATTTTTAGGCCGGGCACAGTGGCTTACACCTGTAATCCCAGCACTTTGGAAGACCAAGGTAGGCAGATCACATGAGGTCAGGAGTTTGAAACCAGCCTGGCCAACATGGCACAACCCCGCCTCAACTAAAAATACAAAAATTAGCCATGTGTGGTGGCAGGTGCCTGTAATTCCAGCTACTCAAGAGGCTGAGGCAGGAGAACTGCTTGAACCTGGGAGGCAGAGGTGATAGCAAGCCAAGAGCGCATCGCTGCTCTCCCTCCTGGATGACAGAGCAAGACTCCACCTCAAAAAAATAAAAATAAAAATTTAAAAATTAAAATCAGACATATGATTTTTAAAAAGTCTATTTTAAAAAGTCTATTTCTTTGTTCACAAATATTCTATGGGCATTCCCTCCCCCTGTCCCTCAAATAAACCATTTTTATCTACACTGAAAAATCTGCTGAGGGAGGTAACAGTCCTCCTTACTCATCTCTCTAAGATGGAACAAGGGGAACACCTGAAGAAGTGTTTAGCCTACACGTGCCACAGCCTTACCACTCTCCGCTGAAAAGTTTCAGAGTAGCTGCAGCAGCAGCAGCACTAACAAACTTACTCCTCACCTTCTCAAACTCTATGCCTTCTCAACATCACACTATAACAGGCACCCACATTGATACTGATCCTCTATCTTTTACCCTCAAAATAGTTTTCCTCTGATTGCTATAGTAACCACAGAGGCAAAGTAATTTTTACGTTACATTATCTGCTCTTTATCCTCTAGAATCATTCCTATTCAAGTGATTTATCCCAATTTTGTGTGCAAATTTTTCATTTTCTCACCACTTTGTATTATTATCTCTATTTTCATTTCCGTAACATAGCAAATTAAGAAAAGAGTTCTGGAATAAGATTGCCTAGGTTCCAATCCTAGCTCACTAACACTCTTTACTAATAAAGGGTGCTCATTGATCTCAGATTATTTCTCTGAGCTTTAGTTTCCTGGTCTGTAGAATAGAAATAGAATAGTTCCTTCCCAGGGTTGACGTGAAGATTAAGGGATCAAATGTGCATGAAATACCTAAAGTGAAACCTCAGTAACTTGGCCACTATTATATAATAATAAATCTTTAATGCTTTAGTTCTTATATAAGTAATGAATTACATTCACTGCAAATAAACACAACACAGAACAACCACTTACAGTAATTATAGGCTAAAATAACAATGCATGACTTGCCTGCTAATATTATACATTAGTGAGTGGTTTCTTATTTATAAAAGTTGAAGGTCTCTAAGTAGAAGAGCTTCTGCATTAAAAAAAAAAAAATGAGTTGCCAAATTGTAACACTAACATTTTGAAAAGGAAGCGGCAAAAACTTGGATTCTAGAAGACATTATCTTCTAGTGGCTCATAAGACTGTGAAAGTACAGCCAGTGTCAATTCAATAGTGATTAACTTAATCCAGTGTTTAATGTAAAGCACGACTTCTTGGTAGATTTGAAATGTTTTCTTGTATTTAGGGTCCAGTTTATCTGAAATACATTATACCCGAAAATATGAACTACTCACCAGAACTCTGAAGTTAGATTTGGGTTATTTTGAAGCTCATGTGGTAAACGAATTAAAAAGGTTAAAGAAATACAACCAACACTATAGAGAAATAGCTTTGTTGGTTAACACATATTCATTTCAGTTCAACAAGCATTGACTGAATACCTTCCACATGCAAAGCCCCTTAAGTAGGTACTTTGAGAATTCAAAGGTAAGTTATGACCTGATCTTTACTCTCAAGGAACTTACTATCTAGTAGAGGAAACAAATATTTAGTATACAGTTAAATATTTAATATGCAACTAAAGAGCCATTCTTTCAGCAAGGATTTATTGCTTGCCCACCAAATGCCAGGCATATAGAAGAAAGAATGCATTATGAACTAAAGTAGAGGCATGAAATATAACTAGAGAAAAGTGTCATTCTGATTGAGGACTTCATGAGGCAGCACCTGAAAATGCCTGAATTATAATCGCTACCACCCAGGCACCAGAATGTGTTTGCTTCATAGAGGTTGTGGCTTTGAGCACTGAATAGGGACCTGAGATCTTCTGTGAATGTATAACTTTTTCACATAATTCAAAGACCTAAAATTGAGAATTTCTTACAAATGGTTTTGTTTGTGAAGAAAGAATTACCAAAAATCGTGTCAAGATAGGATGCATACTGAACCAGGAGTTCTTTTCTAAAGAAGTCATCAATTATTTTTCTAACCTTATGTGACTTTTTAATCACTCTTTTTACTATTATTTACAGTGCTTTCTTCTACTCTGATGTTTTCCAGTTCTCAAGGTAAATATGAAGTAACTTAGTAACTGAAATTCTTGTACTTCTGATGAAGCTCTAATTGGATCTTCAACTTTAAAAAAAAATGCCTATTTACTTTGTCAAACAGCTATGAATTGAAAGTAACCTCTGTTTGTATCTTTAATGGAACATATAACCTTTATAACAAACCACAATGTTCAGTAATGCTAGTAAGTTTTGGCATGTAACAGAAAAATACAGATTACTGTTCATTATTTAATTTGTCTGTCTGCATTTATGATATTTATCATAAATTGTAAGATAAAGGAAATAAGTAACGATTTAATTATGATGGACTTAAAAGATTCCAGTATTAAAACTATTCAAGAATAAAGACATAATAAAGTTAAGTGTAGGCACTTACTCAGTATATAAATCTTCTATCATTGCAACAATAATAACGATGAGAGACACAGCAAATATCTGACATCCAGAACCAATGAGAGAGGAAAATATCAGTGGGTGACTTGATGGTCTAAATACATCTCCATGCACCTGTTTCCATCCATATTCATCTCCTAGGTCTCTATCCTATATACAAATATATAGAGAGAAAAGCAAATCATTCAGAATCAAACTAAAACATAGTAAATAGGTAAAAATCACAGTTGTAAGTTTCCTCCCTCCAAATTTATAGCTACTTAAAGAAATTCAAAATATTGAGAAAATATATTCCAAACTTAAAATGATCACTGCCTTAATAACAATGTTAAAATGCTGAGGTTCAGGAAGTTGACTTCTGGTTGCGCTCAGAGAATCTCAAATAATGGAAAAAGAAAAGGTTTAGTAACAAAAAGAAATGGTCAAATTGGGAGAACAGTGCACTGACTCTCTTAATGTCACTATCAGACACTATTCTTGCCATTCACCTCATAGCTGTACCTCATATACAATCAGGGGCTAGGTGGACAGCGAAAGAGAAGAATATCAAAACCAGTACTAGATGCCCTAAGAATGCAGAAATGTCCTTTAGCACCTAGAATCTAAGAAAACATTTGGGGGAAATATTCGATATGAATGTTTTTATTTAAGAGTCTATATAGCATTTTTTTAAAAAGAGTTCAATTTTTACTTTGCAACCTTAGTAAGCAAGTGTTCCTTAAACAGTTTCTAACACAGCTTGCTTCTAAAACAATATTTACTAAGGAATAGCAGTCCCTCAAGGTAATCTGTTGTGGTGGGGAGAATCCTAATCAGATACAGTTAAGAGGCACCAAATGCTTTATCAACCCTTTGATACTTCACAATATACCCTAGTATATTAAAATTTAAAATTTTAAACTATTTCCCAAGCCAGGCACAGTGGCTCACACCTATAATCCCAGCACTTTGGGAGGCCAACGCTGGAGGATTGCTTGAGGCCAGGAGCTCAGGACCAACCTGGGCAGCATAGTGAAATTATCTCTACAATAAATAAAAAAATAGCCAGGGGTGGGGGCTTGTTCCTCTAGTCCTAGCTACTCAGGAGGCTGAGGCGGCACGATCACTTGAGCTCTTGAGTTTGAAGTTACAGTGAGCTATGATCACACCACTACACTCCAGCCTGTCTCTTAAGACAAATTTCCTATTTAATGATACAGTTTACCTATATGGAATGTCCATTAGCTAGCACTCCATATAACACACTTTTTGTTCTCTAACTTAGTGAAAGAACTTAGAAAACAAATCTTTTCTCTGAACCCACTAAACTAAACATAAATTAATCCTTCTACCCATTCCCTGAATTTTAAGCAATATTTAACAGTATTAGAAAGTTACTAATACAGGTCTACATCCTCCTAGATGCAATTCTGAAATAAAGAGTTCTAAGAACTAACAGTTTGTTTCTTAGGTCTGACATACTCTTACTTGGTGGCAAAACTTGGCTTGAACTAACAAGAGGTTACACTATTTATTTATCCCACTTCGGGTGAATGTTCATATGTTTTGCTGAAAAAAATAATAGTATTATTTGATTACAGGGCATGGTTACAGAGCACACTGGGCATTTTATATCTTTCTTAACTCTAAAAATCCTGAATTCTGGAAACTCATCTGGCCCCAAGACTTCCGATAAGAAATTATGACCTACCTTCCAACATTTAAAACTTAACACTCAGTTAAAATGTTTTTACAAATATAATGTAAATGTTTACTCACCATATCATCCATTTCTTCCTCTTTGCTGTACCGAGCATAATCTTTTCTTAATGTTCTCATTAAAATCATTGAAACTAGGCCCACCAAGAAGATCACCATCATGAAGGAATTGAAAATTGAAAACCAATGAATCTAAAATAACAGAAAATAAAATGTTACCAACCTGCAATACCAGCCCAAAATTCATAGGTTCCACAAGGACAACTGGATGTTAATGCAAAGAAAAAAAAAGTCTTTAATTAAATCTTTTAGACAAAAATCCAAATTTAAGACACTTTGAGGATGAGTATTTATTATGCTAAGGGGATTGGTTTTCTTTACAATAAGCTCCCATATGTTGAAAACAAGCTACCATTTATATAAATTTTCAAAATCAAAGTTATTGTTTAAAAAAAAAAGTACAATTGGCCAGATAACCTATACTATTCAGCATTATATGGAAAAAACATGGGCTCTGGAGTAAAACATAGCCAATTTCCGGCTATGTGACTGCAGTTTTCTCATCTGGAAAATGGAGGAGATAATACTTATCTTGTCATTGCTTTGTGGGGTTTAATAATGTATATATAAAGCATGGCACCTTAGATGCTCAGTAAATGTTAGTTCCCTTCTCTCTAACTGAACAATCTGAAAACCTCCTTAAAATACTAAGACTAAACCATTATAGTTGGCTGCCATGGACTTAGGTTACCATTCTGAATGATTTGCTTCACTTGCTCCAGGTTAGTTCATCCTCACCCTATCACTATCATTATGCAGCCCTTTCCAAACCCATGTTACATAGAATATTGAGGCATCCTTTAGTTCCTCAATGTTCTTGAAGCACTTGGCTTTGATTTTATCCACACATTTGTTACAATATTACATCTAGATTCTGGTTCATAGTCACAAGGTACTACTCAAAATGTAGCACATCTGATTTGAACTAGGTCTGTGGCACTGCCCAGTTATTTATTTACATTTTAATTCCCAAAAGATCTTTAGGGATAGTGCCCAAATTTCTCTCCTCTCTTCAAGGCCCCAATACCATCCTTTCTCCTGCCTTCCCTTGAAGCTAATTCTGTCTTCTACTATCCATCATGACACAATCTTTCCACATCCACATTTTGAGGTGTCTTTTTCTCCTCTCATTTTGCATCCCAACCCCTCCACCTTTCACCAGCATCAGCAATCTCCAAAGGTCCTTATCTACAATGATGTCTACTCCCTGGGGTTGTCATAAAGTTTAAACAACAAAGGTAAGCCTGGCACATCATAAACACTAAATAAAATCTAAAAGTTATTGTTATTGCTATTATTCTCTTCTGAAGTGTTTGCTTCATCTTTTGTCCCTCATTCTTTTCATCTTCTCACCTCCCGATCCTTTCAATGTCAATACTTTTCAAAGGAGACATGTTCCAGTTCTTCCCTCACTTCCTCCAAAACACAATACAATCTCACTTTTGTCCCACAAAATTTCTCTCAAAGGCCTGCAATGAACTTCTAAACAGATTCAGCGGCCAATTATCTGCCTCACTCTCCTTGATCTCTCTGCCACATCTGACCTTTCCTTGTCAGGAAAGCATCCTACTTCACTGCTGCTTCTCCTCTTTCATCTTCCATGCTGGCTCCTCCCATCCTTTGTGAACTTCTCCAAAAGCTCCAGTCTTAGTACTCTGCTGTGACTTCTTTAGGTTCTCAGAACTTTTAACCAGCATTCCAATGATGATGATAACACCCTCTCCCCCACCTCCCATCCCACCCCAAATCACTAGTCTTCTTTCACCCTCATGTTTCAGGTTTTTGGTAACTACAATAATTTCCACTTGAATGTCTTTCTGGAATGTCAGACTCAGACTGCCCTAAAGTACACTCATAATCTTCCACCTCACATATAATACTTGTTTCTGATTCTCTAACTTCTGCTAATGGTACTAACATTTGGCTTTGAAATTTTACAATTATCTCTGGCTCTTCCTTCTCCTTAATTCTTCATAAGTATTATTAAGCATTCTTTTTACAAAATGACTTGTATCTATCCATTCTGCTTCATTCCCATGCCGTCACCTCATACCTTGATAGCACTAATGGCCTCCTAGTTGGCCTGTTTGTTGGTCTCTCCCCTTCCTATCTATCCTGTAAAAAGCTATCAAGGAAATCTTTCCAAAGCATGTTCATATATCACTCCACTATTATAAAACTTAGAGTTGTATACCCTATTTCTCTTATATCAAATCTAAGCTACTTTCTCCAACATTCTATACTCCCTGTAATATGGCCATCTCACCTTATCTAGTCAGCTTTTCTTTCCATTATATGCTATATTCCAATAAGGCTTATTCCTCTTCAAGAACCCACAAGCACAGCATACTCACTTCCACCTCTGCATTTTTCTCATAATTTCTTCTCACATGGGATCTATTTCTACTCCCCTTAGCAAATTCTACCCAGTCTTTATATTCCAACACAAGTACCTTTCCCTCCATGAAACCTCTTATCTACATATTCCAGTTCTTCACAGATATCCTCCTGCTCTAAAATTCTACAGGTACATACATATGTATTGCTGTGTATGATTAGGACATATGTTAACTTGGACTAACGTGCTGAATATGTGCATGAAGCTGAAGGGCAGTCCTGGCTCTGCTACCCACCCTGAGATTTCAGGGACGGGATAAACTCTACGGCTCTTCTTGAAAAACAGGAGACAGCCTCTTCAGAAAATTATTCCTTACTTCATTCAACAATTTATTGAGTAATCTAGTGAAATTATAAAGGAATCAAGAAATGCATTGTTTTTTGAAATGTTTGCTCAAAAAAGATTATATAAATCTAGTTTATTGTAAAAGTATCATTTAAGGTTCATAAAAGCAGTCTATGATTTTCCAAAGATTTTATTTTGCTCCCACCCTGAGATGTTACCCCAGAAAAGCTCGAAAGGGAAAGAAAAATGACACATACCTTCTTTTAGTCAATTTATCAAATTTTTTAAGTTTTATATAATTACTAGTAACTATACTAATTAGACACACATTAAACGTTGAAATTTCTAACAAAAGCTCTATTTTCTAATCTAAGATATATACTAATCTATTATAATGTAGTAATAACCTGAAATTTTATAACATTCCTTTATTCTAAAAATTATGAGATGTTGTATAATTGTGAAATTATTATACCAGGGAAAATACTTCTTAAAAATAAAGAAACCTGATGTCACAAAGACATTTACTAACCCTACTAATTGCTGCATGCCAGCACCCTCTAGTGTTACTAATCCTGAAGCTGCACCCTCAATTTGTCATAAATTTTAGAACACAACTGGAGATAAATAACTATACCAACAATACTACCTCTTACCTGCTATGTGCCAAACACTGAACTGGGTGCTTTATATCAACGTGAAATTCTCCAACAGCTCTGCAAGGTACTATAATCCTTGCTTCACTATTAAGGGAACAGAAGCTTAAGGACCGAATCATTTAACCAAGGTAATAGTATGCAGCAAAGCATCAGAGTTTGAATTCAGCTCTAGCTCCTTTGCCTGTGCTGTTAGTCACCGTATTAGAAGCAATCCCTATACTTGCACATCATATCCTCTCCTTCTACTTAAGGAAAACGATGCAGTATTTCTCTCCTTTTTCTCCTGCACTGCCAGTTTTGCAACCTCCACTGAACCCCATCAGCATATAATGTTTTTCTTACATCTTAAAAAAAAAGAAAAAGAAAAATCTCCTAATTCCATTTTCTACACTGGCTACTGCACCATTTCTTTGCTCCCTTTAGCAGCCAAGCTCCTCACAAGTCCATACTTGGTGTCTCCAATTCCTCTCCTCCCATTCTCTCTTACAGAAGCTCTGTTCAGATTCTGAATGCCCCATCATTATACCAAAATTCTTGTCAAGTTCACCAATGACTCCAGGTTAATCCAACAGTCACTTTTCAGTGCTCATCTTACTTGACCCATCAGCAAAAATTCAGGACTCGTCTCTCGATCCTCCACGATACACTTTCTTCTCTCGGCATTCAGAACACCATGCATTCTTTTTTTCCTCCCAAAGCCCTTAACTGAACTCCCCTGTTCTTCCTAAACTCTTAGTACTGTACCCAGGGCTTAGTCCTTGGTACTCTTCTCTTCCTACATTTCCCTTCCTTACCAATTATTACATTCAGTCTCATAGCTACAAATATGATCTATATGCCAATTACTGCAAAATTTGTATCCCTAGCCCAGACCTCTCTCCTGAACTCCAGGACTGATATATCCAATTTGAAGCTCAATATTTCCATTTGGATATCATACAGACACACCAAAACTAACATGTCCCAAACCATACCCTAACCTTCCCCTCTAAATCTCCTCGAAATACATCCCCAGGGATGTCAGCTCCACTCAGACTAAAAACCCTAGAGTTTGTCTCAACTCTTCTTCACCTTCCTATCAATCAGGAAATGCCTCCGGCTTTAACTTCAAAATACACTCACAATCTAACATCTTTTCATCACCTACCCTGCTACCACCCTGATCTGAGTTACCTTACCTCTTACCTGGATTGCTGTATCAGCCTCTCCACTGTTCTCCCTGCTTCTACCCTTGACTTCCTGAACCCACATAATAATCTGATCCTTTTAAAACAAAAGTCAGATTTGTTGCCCCCCTGCTGAAAACACTACAGTGCTCCCCAGCCCCCTTTGCACTCAAGAGTAAAATCCAAAGTCCTTAAAATGACCATGGATGATCTGGCTCCTGCTACCTCTCTGACTTCATCTTCTTTCAGGTCCTCAAACCACAATAAGCGTATCTTCCCTTTAATAGGCTTTTCAATGGTGTTGCCTCTGCCTGGAATACTCTTTCCCCTAAATACCCACATTACCCACATTTTTTATTTCCTTCAACTCCTTCAAGCTTTTGCTCAACAGTCCATTTCAGAGGCTTACCTTGACTACAGAATATAAAACTGTAACTTACCCGACCCCCGGTACTCTTGTTCTGCTGTCTACTTTTTCTTTTTTGACACACTTCTCTTTGAATATAGTGTGTTTTACTTATTGTATTTATTTCACATCTCCTCGACTAAAACATAAGTTCCTAGAGGGTATAGATCTTTGCCTTTATTTTCTAATGTATCCCTACTTACCTAATACAGTGCTTGGCAGATAGCAGGTGCTCAATTAATGTGTTGAAATAATAAATACAGTATACTGCTCTATAGTGAAAATACTAAAAGGCAGTCTTTCCCCTAAGTTGTCAATGCCCAGTGGGGCTAGAAACAAGGCAGACCTAAGAGTTCCAGTAGGGAGTGCCAGTTAAGAGCCTTCATATCCTCAAATGTTATCTAAATCTTGAAATTATCTGCATCCATACCCTCAGGATTGCCTGAGCATTATACTTGAGGAGAACACATAGCAGGTGGAGTTGAGGTGGGGATTGAGGTAGGGGAGAAAATTTTAGCTCCAAGAGTAATATGCTAAATCCTTCAGTAAAAACAGTCCAGGCGGGGCGCAGTGGCTCACGCCTGTAATGTCAGCACTTTGGGAGGCCAAGGCAGGTGGATCATTTGAGGTCAGGAGCTCAAGACCAGCCTGACTAACACGGTGAAACCCCATCTCTACTAAAAAAATACAAAAATTAGCCAGGCGTGGTAGTGCGTGCCTGTAATCCCAGCTACTCGGGAGGCTGAGGCAGGAGAATCGCTTGAACCCAGGAGGCCGACGTTGCAGTGGGATGAGATCACGCCACTGCACTCCAGCCCAGGGGACAGAGCAAGACTGTCTCAAAAAGACTAAATCCCAAATAGCTTAATTGTTAAAATCTTTGAACTCTGAGGAAGATCAGAAATAGTGATAGGTTCCAGTAGAGTCTAAGAATGGAACCTAACAGTAATATGTAAATCTGAGACAACAAAAACTTACGGACCATCTCAAAAATAGGTGATTAATAAACTTTAAAATTCTAGTCCAAAAGATTAGATCAAAACAAAGAAGCAGCAATTCAGGAAGAAAGTCAGAAGAACAGATATATCCTCTTATGCCCTGTCTTTTTATCTCCATCCTTGAGGAGGAAACCACCAAAACAAAGTGTGATTTTTGCTATAAAGAATCAAAACTACCTGTACAAAACCAACACTAATGTCACTGGCTTCATGAACTAAAATTCAGCGAGTATCTGTCAGTGGGGGCTGGGAGAAGTGGGGGCGGGGGGCATTTCTTCCCATTCTTGACGTTTCTTTCTACATGGATGGATTTCCACAAGCAAAAATTCCTGATCTCAATCCACTCTCTCATTACCTCCTTCTGATGCACACATTCTGTTCCTTCTCACACCGTAAGTTGTATAAGGGCAAGTGCCCATGTAGGGAAGCCTACAATATACTCTGAGTGTGTTAAGTCTAATTCTGAGTTTCAGTAGTAAGAAGCCCACTTGATCACAGATATAAGCCACATTCTCCACTACTCACCCTATTAGAAGTCCAATGCGCTATCCATTCTGCAATGCAGTCACCTAATATTCACCTTATTAGTGATATTTTGGCTTCCCATATGTTATATTCTTCTTTGTATATCTCTTAATTGGTTTAAACCACAAGCACAAAGAAGGAAGTTTTTTTATTGCTCCTCTAAAACTCCCTATCACCCTTACGATTTCAAGCTCATGCTTTAAATCACTATTAGCTAAATCTTTTAATCCACCATCCTCAACACAGTGCCCTGCAAATGACAGACGCTCAATGTTTGTTAAACGAATTGGTGTACATATTCAACGTCTTAAATTACACTATTTACCTACCCGATGTTGGAAAAAGGACGGATCAAGGTATTTGTCAAATCGATCTTCAAATTTTACATCTGACTTTTTCCATTTTACCTGAAAAAAATTTTTCATTTGAAAATAAAGGCCAGTAAACAAATAATCTGATGACAGAACTTTGAGCAAAATACAGAACTATTTACACACACCAAGAATTAAAATTCACTAGAGAAATGGAGGAAAGTTACTTACAACATGAGAAATGGAAACAGTTATGATAAAACTAATCAACTTTTCTGTTTATTGACAAAACTTAACAACTTTCCTTAGAGGGGTCATTTCAGTTCTCAAGGGACTGTTTACTTTCGTTGACTTACATATTATGACCTGATAAATGTGACATGAACTGAATTAGTATAAGCTCATTATCACAAGTGTCTAAATCAATTAAAATAAGAATCTGTACATCTGCCTGGTGTGATTCTGTCCTGCGCAGCTGTTCTCTTGAGCAGAAGTCATTTATCTCTGTCTGCCTTCTCTCCCACCTGTGTGCTGCTACCCCATGGAAGATTCGATGGACACAGACATGTGTCCCTGAGGCCCCAAAACTATCTTTTCGGTTGTGAACTAAAGGCCAACAAAGATTATCACTTTAAGGTGGATAATGATGAAAATGAGCATCAATTATCTTTAAGAACAGTCAGTTTAGGGGCTGATGCAAAGGGCTGCACATTGTTGAAGCAGAGGCAATGAATTACAAAGGCAGTCCAATTAAAGTAACACTGGCGACTTTGAAAATGTCTGTACTGCCAACAGTTTCCCTTGGAAGCTTTGAAATCACACCACCGGTGCTCTTATGGTTGAAGTGTGGTTCAGGGCCAGTGCGAATTAGTGGACAGCACTTAGTAGCTGTGGAGGAAGATGCAGAATCAGAAGATAAAGAGGAGGAGGTGAAACTCTTAAGGGTATCTGGAAAGCGATCTGTCCCTGGAGGTGGTAGCAAGGTTCTACAGAAAAAAGTAAAACTTGCTGTTGATGAAGATGATTATGATAATGATTTTGATGATGGGGAAATTGAAGAAAAAGCACCAGTGAAGAAATCTACACAAGACAATCCAGCCATAAATGCACAAAAGTCAAATCAGAATGGAAAAGACTCAAAATCATCAACACCAAGATCAAAAGGACAAAAATCCTTCAAAAACAGGAAAAAAAACCTCCTAAAACACCAAAAGGACCTAGTTCTGTAGAAGACATTAAAGCAAAAATGCATGCAAGTATAGAAAAAGTGCATTGAACAGTCCTGGGCACTACTGGTAAATTAAGCCCAAAGATGGTGAGAAAGGAAAAGGAGAAACAAATGTAGTCCATACTGAGTATCATCAACAATCCAGAGTGAAGTCTTCTATTTTAATCTCAATCCCCTTTTCTGATTTGCCACGGATGCCTCTTCAGGCTGGAAACAATCTCACTCTTGGTTCCCTAAAGCACTTCCTTCTGACTGCTGTGATTCAGTGAACCTTGCCCTTTGCTTTCTATTACTTGTGCATTTGCCTCACCTCTGACCATGTTCTGGATCACCTTTGTATCTCCTTAGCTGCTCAATAAATATTTGAACGAATAATAATAATAAAAAAGATTCTGTACATCTTTATTTTTAGACTGCATTACTTTAATTACAACTATAAAATTTCTTCATTAAGTTCAGTTATACAAGGATTATTTGCATCAGGTACATATGCACAAAGCTTGAAAAACTTTCAAAACTGACTATTAGCAATGGACTCATTCCAGTTACGAGGCAATGACTGGCAGAAAGTCTATCTACACTGAATTTCTCTCTCATTTCCACTATTTTTAAGCCTAAGAGAACAGAAATAGCCTGACAGTTGCTAAAAGGCTCTGACAAGCTCTCACTGTGCAGGAGTATATTATTCCAACTGACAGAGCAAACCATGATAAACTATCTATCCAGCAACTTTCAATACAGCATCACTTCTATCTGCAACATTAAAAAGGAAAGGGAAACAACATGAAGTACTGCAATCTAAAAACATAACCATAAAAATACATGACTGGGTTAGTCTAATTACCCAGTTACAACAGTAAACTTGACTGTACCAAAAGGTTTAGGTCCTGCAAAGGCATAACTGGTATCTAATACTACAGACCTGAAGCAAATCCTCAATTTGCTTTTAGGAGGCTTACTTAGATACACTGAGAAAATATAGTTTTAATAATATTCTGTTGCATCCCATTTCAAGCTACATATTCATCTACTAAAGCTCAAAGCCACAAATTGTTGACATTAGGTCACAAACACTACTTCCTACATTAAACTATTTGAATACTTACTGAATATGACATCTGGATTTTAGTATTCGGAACCAGTTTCACCTTTCCTTCACTAGTTAGATTAACATCAACAATTCGATTTCCATTAAAACCTATTTCAAGTTTTTTGTAGGTCCAAAGATAGTAATCTTCTCCATTTTCATCAGCCTCACCAACAATACCTAAAAAAGAAAAAATACTTTATGCAAGGTAATACCACTTAATATTTAAAATATCCTAGAAGCTAAAGGCTCATTACGTTTGTTTGTTTTTTTTCTTTCTTAATAAAAAAGCAATATTACCATTATTCTTCATGGTTAGAATAAGGCAAAAGTGCAAACTGGACTTCTACTCTTCATTAACTACTCAGCAAACACACGTCATGGTCATACTACAGTGAAAAAGTGATAAACAACTCAGCATAACCAAACACTAATTTGATTCCCAAAGTTCATGCTTTGTCATTAGTATCATTTTCATTGTAACAATTATCACCTTATATATGTATACTACTGATAGGGTTTGGATCTGCATCCCCACTCAAATCTCATGCTGAAATGTAATCCCCAATGCTGGAGGTGGAGCCTGGTGGGAGGTGATTAAATCACAGGGGCATCTTCTCATGGTTTGACATCACCCCTACTTGGTGCTGTCATTGCGATAGTGAGTTCTCCTGGGATCTAATGTTTAAAAGCATGTGGCACCTCCGTCCTCTCTCCCTCCTACTCCTGGCCACTCTTGGCTTCCCCTTCACCTTCCGCCATGATTGTAAGTTTCCTAAGGTCTCCCCAGAAGCTGAGCAGATGCTGCTATGCTTCCATTATAGCCTGCAGAGCCTTGAGCCAATTAAACCTCTTCTCTTTTTAAATTACATAGTCTTAAGTACTTCTTTATAGTGGTGTTAGAATGGAATAATACAACTCCCTAATATCTCAAAATTTCAGGGAAGTGCTTACATCACCATCTGCCAAGGTTACCCAGCTACTAGTGGTCAAACCAAAATTAAAATCAAGGTTTCCAGATCCCTAGTCTAGTACTTTCTCTAATAACCTATGATCTACCCATTCCCAGTAAGACGTACACATGTGTATATATAGTACCAAAACTTAACATGTCTCCTTTTCTTTTTTTTTTTCTTTTTTTTTCGAGACGGAGTCTGGCTCAGTCGCCCAGGCTGGAGTGCAGTGGCGCGATCTCGGCTCACTGCAAGCTCCGCCTCCCGGGTTCACGCCATTCTTCTGCCTCACCCTCCCGAGTAGCTGGGACTACAGGCGCCCACTGCCATGCCCGGCTAATTTTTTTTTTTTTTGCGTTTTCAGTAGAGACAGGGTTTCACCATGTTAGCCAGGATGGTCTCAATCTCCTGACCTCGTGATCCACCCGCCTCGGCCTCCCAAAGTGCTGGGATTACAGGCGTGAGCCACCGTGCCCCGCACATGTCTCCTTTTCATACCTCAACTACTGGATCTGTCCCTGGGAAATCAGCAAAATAAAAGGAACGCTGAAAATAAATGGCAATAAGGATGCAGTTTAAAATTATCACTTCAATCATAATTTGGGATATTGGAAAAAAAAGATCCACAATGTTAGGGAAATATTATAGGTGGTAGCTGCAGATACATCTCTCATGCCCTCAGACTGCCAGTTATTTGTCCAATGCTCCCCACCCAAGCCTAAACAGTTCCCAATAGCTTTATGCTCTGTAAGTTACTCCTTAGGGCCTTCCCCCTATGCTTTAGTAAGTATTAAGGAAAAACATAATCATTTCTTATAAAATACTATTTATTAACCAAAGTGATTCTAACTGGTACAAATTCAAGAAGTATAGTTTTGTTTTGCTTGGGACTGTAGGGGGATAATGAAATCCTTCTTTTATCTTTATTTTTCATTGAAACAAGGTCTCACTCTGTCACCCAGGCTGCAGTGTAGTGACACAATCATACCTCACCGCAGTCTCAAACTCCTGGGCTCAAACAATCCTCCCACCTCAGCCTCCAGAGTAGTTAGGACTACAGGCAAGTGCCACCATGCCTGGGTAAATGTTTTATTTTTTGTAGAGACGAATCTCGTTATGCTGCCCAGGCTAGTCTTAAACTCCTGGCCTTGGCTTCTCAAAGTGCTAGTATTACACACATGAGCCAACACACCCAGCATGAAATCCTGCTAATTAATTAATTATTATTATTATTATTATTTTGAGACAGAGTATCACTCTGTTGCCCAGGCTGGATAGAATGCAAGGGTGCAATCTTGGCTCACTGCAACCTCCACCCGCTGGGTTCAAACAATTCTTGTGCCTTGGCCTCCGAAGTGGCTGGGACTATCGGTGTGCACCGCCATGCACAGCTAAATTTTTTGTATTTTTAGTAGAGACAGGGTTTCGCCAGGCTGGCCATGGTGGTCTCGAACTCCTGGCCCCAAGTGATCCACCCGCCTTGACCTCCCAAAGTGCTGGGATTATAGGCATGGGCCACCGCGCCCAGACAATAATGAATTTCATAAAGGTTTATTTATCTATCTACTCTGAAAACCAGACTTTGGGGGTAAAGACATAATTATATCAAGTAAGAAGCTACTCTCTAAGAGGCTTTTAAAAGACTCTGAAACCTTTACCCCATGAAAAGTCAGATACAAAGTTTGTTTTTTTTTTTTTCTGATAAGGATTCCCCATGGTTCAGACATTCAAGGACATCCAAAATTATTTCCCCAAACAGGGCATATTCTAAAATCCCAGGGCTATAATAAATTTAACACAGTAAAGCAGTTGCCACTGTTGCTAACGAGCCCCACAGCTATAACTGAAAAAATCTAAAGCATGATGGCTTATGCTTATAATCCCAGAACTTCAGGAGGCTGAGGCAAGAGGATTGCTTGAAGCCAGAAGTTCGAGATTAGTTTAGGTAATAAAGCAAGACACCTTGTCTCTACAAACACACACACACACACACACACACAGAGCCAGGCGTGCTGGTGTGCACCTGTAGTCCCCGCTGCTCAGGAGACCAAGGGAGAAGGATCACTTAAGCCCAAGAGTTCAAGGCTACAATAAGCTATGATGGCATCACTGCACAAACCTCTAAACAAGGGAAGACAACAGGGAAGAAACCTGTTCTCTCAAAAATGAAGGAAGCCCAAATCAATGGGATTCCCTGAACTACAGGCTCAGAAAAATCTAGTGAATATTCAGAACACCTTCCTATCACTGTCAGAGCTGATCAAAGAAATGTCTGTGTTACCATAATAGTAACTGCAGTCATTTACATGAAATGCTTACTACATATACCTAATTAACATGCAACACAGTAATGATGATGCATATAATTATCTCTTGACATTAACTGTCTTATAAATTTCATCTTAGTATGATATTAAACTCTGATCTGGTATGTTCAGACTCTGATAGTTTACTGCTCATGACAACAGTAATCTGCTAACCATTTTAAGAATTAGAAGAAACATTCATTATACATAACAGCAGATTTCCAGAGACAAAAGAAAGAAACAATTAGACAAAGATGTGATCAAACATACTGGCCGTGACAGTGGGCTGTACTTTGCATTATAAATAATTTAATCAAGTCCAACATAAATGATTTTGGATTATTCATAAATTGGCATTAACTATGCCATAGTTCTTCTCTACTAATATGGATAAACAAGAGCAAAAACATAAACATTTTTTAAATTGAAGAGTTATGGCAAATAACATAGGAACTAGCAAAATAAGCCATTCAAGAAACTATCATACCAAGAAAATATACTACCACAGTACCAACATGAGAAAAAGACAGAATGAAACTTCAAAATCCTATTAGTCCCTTTAATTGTATTTAAAAAAACAAATTAAAATAAGATATGAAAAAAATGGAAGCAGAAAAATTTTTTAGATTGTTCTAAGCACTTTTTCATTCTTGAATCTGACATGTTATACTATATAAAAGTTACATTTTAGGCAAGTTTCATGTAAGGCATGGCAATGTCAAAAATTCTTCAACAGGTGACCATAAAACTGGTATTAAAATCATTCTGTAAAAAACAGTGAAAACACATTTACATCATGATCCAGTATACAATCACCTTAACAGAGTCTTTACATAAATTCTGATTATGCAAATTTTCCCAAATCTTAAATACAACATACAATACTTACCCCATATTGGTAAATCATCTATGTACATCTGGTACCAGTAGTGATTTTTTATGGCATATACAAATGCATCTCTCTTTTCTTTATCTAAATCAATTTCACAGTAAGTGGCTGGCATCACATCATCTGCATAAAATAAAAATTGCAAATTAGCCCCACTAGTTTGCAAAATAGTTACATTAAAAAAAAAAAAAAAAAAACAAGAAAAAAGCCAACATTTTCTAAAGTTAAAACTTCTATTCACAATAGTTGAATCTGAGTGACAAATATGTGGGAGTTCAGTGTACTATTCCTCCCTTTTTTTGTGTATCTTTACAACTTTTTATAATGAAAAAATTTCAATCATCTTTATTTTCAAACATTACCTAAGTGAAGAAATCATCCCTTTATATAAAGAAAATTATACAAGAAAATTTATAAAGTAACTTTAAAATAAATTGATTTTAAAAACAAAAAAAGCTTAAACACATAACAAAGTTTGTATTTAATATATACAAAAGCTCAAGAATATGATCATAAACAGAGATAACCATTTCTAGCTATAAGATCTCTCTGAGATAAACACTGATTTTAACATTCTTGGAAAGACAAGTTACTAGAAGTCACAGATTCTACGAAAACACCCAGTGACTATTCATAAGTAGGAAGATTAAAAAGCAAACCTCTATTCAGCAAGCATCACTGTTTATAAATTGCCTTAAAGTCCCCTAAAGATGAGTCATTTTCCACTGTTGACTGCTTTCAAAAATACTACTACTATAATTCTATTCAGATGCTTTCTAACTTAGTAAATCTAGTATTTCAAAAATGTACCTATGTTTCTAATAAAACAAAAGAAAATCAAAAAAAACCTACAAATACTCAACATGTCAATCAAAAGAAGTTGTTTTGGTATATTAAGCAATCAGAAAGAAAATTAAGAAATCATTCTGAACAAGAACAAAAAAGAAAGCACAAGTTTGTTTTTAAGTTCTATACTATATTTGTACTATAATATTGGTTATTTGAAATATACAATGCAATTTCTCTAAAGAAACATTATTAAACTTTTTATTGATCAAAAGTTCTTAAACATAAATTGTAGCTACATCATTTAGTGGCTCAAAGAAATAGCAACCTAATTTATAACTCAAGATACCTAGCAATATATCTCCCCAACCCTTAACAGAGATAATAGCTTCCCACATTATAGACCAACCTAGAGTGGGTACCCCAAAACTACAACACCAAAGATGGCAGTAAACACTGAAGTCCCATGGAAGAATGTCAAGGAAATGTCATCCTCAAAGTATGGGAAGAAAATTAATTTGTCTCCAACAACGACTCCCATATAGATTTTCTTTCTGCCCAAGCCCTCCTAGGCAGCAAGGAATTTAGGATTTTCCTGATGGCAAAAAAATAAAAAACCCTGAGGCTAAGCAGTGAAGCAACAGAGGGTTAAAAAATGAGATTGCTTCAAAGGATTTCTATAGCAGGAACTAGAAAAACTGGCAGCAAGAGGTCCCCAAATGGGATCTCCATGGAGTGTGATAATGAACAAAAGGCAGCAGGCAACTGCAGCTACAGAAGGGATATTCAGAACCAAAGGAAGGTCCAGGCTTAAGGGACAACAAATGGCCACCGTGGCAGTAGGAGACCTCACAACTACCTCTGCAAAGCCATTGAATTTATTGCCGTTAGAAACAAACATTAATTAATAATGGTCATTAACAATGTGGTAGATTTAAGTAGGAAGCTCTGAAATATATACAGTATGGCATTTATCTGTATAAAGCTTTTTTTTTTTTTTGAGACGGAGTTTCGCTCTTGTGCCCAAGCTGGAGTGCAATGGCGTGATCTTGGCTCACTGCAACTTCCATCTCCCAGGTTCAAGTGATTCTCCCGCCTCAGCCTCCTGAATAGCTGGGATTACAGGCACATACCACCAGGACCGGCTAATTTTTTGTATTTTTAGTAGAAACGGGATTTCACCATGTTAGCAGGTTGGTCTTGAACTCCTAACCTTAGGTGATCTGCCTGCCTCAGCCTCCCAAAGTGCTGGGATTACAGGCGTGAGCCACCGTGCCTGGTCTACCTGTATAAAGCTTTTAAAAGATTCCTCAGAGTCTGAACTTTAGTCCAACTCTTTGTTTCCCAACTGATATATCTGCCTCTATGCTCAAGCCAAACTCAATTCCCACATACCTTGTGCTCTCTTGGCCTCTGAACTTTTCTGCTCATGCTGTTAACTCTACCTAAAATGACCAGTCTAAAATCCTCCCCATCCCCCAACCCTTTCCTCCACAAAGGAGTCCCTGATTCCTCACTCCCCATACTTCTCATACCCACTCCCATACCTCCCTTATGGTATGTAGGCCTGTACCATTTTCTACCTCATACCAGTATCTTGCTCCTCAAAAACACCATTGGTCTTGAGTGCTTTGTTCATAACTGATTATATCCTTTTTATCTCCAGCCATGCCTGCTTTAGTACCCTGCACAGACTAGTAAGCACTAAACAAATAAACCAAAAATTTTAAGCGCATAATTTTCCATTTATTTGGCAAAGGAAATCACTAGGCATATTAGGGTATGTACCTATACATGCATCTGTGTATGAATAGTGTGCATGTTTGTACAGAAGGAGAAAATGCCAATTTATTAACAAATGAAATTTTTGAACAGAGTCTCTGAGAAGGATTGATAAACAGGTCTTGAAGAATATCTTTAACTCATGTAAAGTCTAGAAACAAAGCGTGTTAAAAGGGAAAAACTATTATTATGACAGGCTATATAAAAAGGGTGTTGGTTGGTCACATTGTAACGAAATTCTACTTCCAGGCAGGTGGACAAATACAAACATCACAAATAACTGGAAGAGTCTGGCTGCCCAACTGAAACAGCATTTCCCTCAGGAGGTTGCCAATTTGAAGATAACTAATGCAATGTGTATGAACATGCCAAATTATTATTCAGCACTCTATATACCTGGAAAACAATCTGAAAAATCTACCAGCATAAATCAGTGCTTTAAAATTACAATAGGCTATATCTTTCGAAGATGAAACATACATCCATGAATTCTGAAAAAGATGCAATTAAGATTTTACTAATGTAAATAGTTTTTACGAGGGGAAAAAAACCAAAGTAGTAAAGTGGCAAATGTTAACCTCATTTTTCAAACAGAAAGCAAGGTTAGGTAGATTCTGGACGCGACGCACCAATAATCTACCATCAATTCCCAATAAAACTCCACGCTAATAATTGAATAGGCAGTGAAAGCACTGAGAAAAGAAAGTGGTAATTATTCACGAGTTCTCTAAGAACACAGTATGCCATACCTCGTTTACTTTCTCTTTTGATAATATTACATTTGGAAAACGAGAAACAGTCTACCTCTAATTCAGCAGCACTTGGCAAAGTCTCTCATCAAAGAAATCAATATATAAAAATTTATAGAGAAATAAGCAGAAAGGTGAGGTTTATTCTGAGCTCTAGTATCCAGTAGCTATGTGAATAAAAAGCAAGTTACTTAACTTCCATGAACCTCTCAGTTCCCTTAACAGAGATAGCATCTATGCTATCTCCTTCCCAGAGTTAAGAATTAAAAGCATCAGGCCAAGCGCAGTGGCTCACACCTGGAATCTCAGCATTTTGGGAGGCCCAAGGCAGACTGATCCCTTGAGCCCAGGAGTTCGAGACCAGCCCGGGCAACATGGCAAAACCTCATCTTTACAAAAACCAGAAAAATTAGACAGGCATGGTGGTATGTGCCTATAGTTCCAGATACTCAGGAGGCTGAGCCCAGGGAGGCTGCGGCTGCAGTAAGCTGTGATGGGACCACTGCACTCCAACCTGGGCAACAGGGAGACTCTGTCTCCAAAAAAAAACAAAAAGGATTGAAAGTGCCAATATGTTCACAGAAAATGTTCTTAAGTTTCCTTGGGCCTCACACCCCTTTGAGAATCCAATGAAAGTGATCTCTCCCTTGCCCACCCCCTGAAAATGCACATTCACACAAAATTAAGGTAGAATTTCAGAGGGCCTGAAGACCCCAGAAGCCAGAGCTCTTGGTTGAACTATGCATACCCAGAGCCTACCATAGTGCTGGAATGCAATAAGATACTCAAGAACTGCTGAATGAACTAGAGGAAAACAAGAACTGGAAAAACTAATATATTCACAGTTAATTAAATAACTATATAAAAAGTATTGATTAAATGACCAACCTGACTAGCAGTATAAACACTGTAATTTTTTCTAAATGACAATTTCGCAACCTGTATCAAAAACTGCCTTAAATATGTTTATACACATTGATTCAGTAATTCTACTTCTAAGAATTCATCCTAATAACAGATTCAGAGATGTACTGAAATACTTACATGCAACAGCAGAGAAAGAAAACCAAAGAAGGATGGAAGGAAGGATCAAAATATCATACAACTAGAAAATGGGAGAAAAGGCTGGGCGCGGTGGCTCACACCTGTAATCCCAGCACTTTGGGAGGCTGAGGCAGGTGGATTACGAGGTCAGGAGATCGAGACTATCCTGGCCAACATGGTGAAACCCCGTCTCTATTAAAAACACAAAAATTAGCCGGGCATGGTGGCGCAAGCCTGTAATCCCAGCTACTCGGGAGGCTGAGGCAGGAGAATTGCTTGAACCAGGGAGTCAGAGGTTGCAATGAGCCAAGATCGCACCACGGCACTGCACTCCAGCCTTGTGACACAGCAAGACTCTCAAAAACAAAAGAAAGAAAGAAAGAAAATGGGTGGAAAAAAATCACAGTATCCAAGTTACACAACACTATGTAGCCATATTTTTTAAAAGAGTAATTAACAACATGGGGACAAGCTCATAAAATGTCAAGAGAACAAAAGCAAACAAAAACTATGTATCACTTACTAAATGAATTAGAATGTGCTTAAAACAGTGTCTGGCACATAATAAGCACTATATAAGGATTTGTTAAATAAACTTTACAAAAATTATATATATAATGAACTCAACGTTCACATATTTAAAACAATGTGGATAAACAGAAACACAGAAGGACTGACGAAAATACAACAAAACGTTAATGGTAATTATAGCCAGTTTATATTTTCCTGTAGTCACTAAATTGTGTATTTGAACTTGTATCACTGTTAAAATCAGAGAAATATATATGCATACACATTCCTTTAAAAAACAAAAAACAGAGATACCCATATTTATCAAATCTGCAGTTAGTACAAGGTATAAGAAATCAGTAATAAGAATTGACAAATTTCAGATTCAAATTATTTGGTCTGGCTAAAACACTTTGGTTGAAACCAACAGGACAAAACATTGCACCAAGTTCCCAGACTTCCACTTACAAACAAGGCAGATTTAACCACAAGTATGTTTCTTCTCTCTCCTAAAACACATTAAAATGTCAGTGAAGGAATAAAAAGGATGTTAAGTCCACAAAGACGAAAAGAAGAGAAGACAGTGGGGAAAAAAAACATATATATATATAAAAAATACATATATATAATGTGTATATATATACATACAAAATATATATTTTTTAAAATATATATATATATATTTTTTGAGATGGAGTTTTGCTCTTGTCGCACAGGCTGGAGTGCAGTGGTACAATCTTGGCTCACTGTAACCTCTGCCTCCTGGATTCAAGCAATTCTCCTGCCTCAGCTTCCCGAGTAGCTGGGATTACTACAGATGCCTGCCACCACCCTCGGCTAATTTTTGTATTTTTTTGGTAGAGACAGGGTTTCAGCATGTTGGCCAAGTTGGTCTCGAACTCCTGACCTCAAGTGATCCACCTGCCTTGGCCTCCCAAAGTGCTGGGATTACAGGCGTGAGCCACCGCACCTGGCCATGGGAAAAAGATTTTAACACATTTTTAGGAAATGGAAAACAGTTGTAAGATGACAAACTACTAATAAAGCAGGAGAAAACATAACAGGAGAATGATGCTTGTAAGGGAGGGAACTGGTTTCACAGAACCCAAGAGACACTCAGGACTTGGAGGCACTATAGAAGCTAGGGGGACAGATGTAGGACTGAACACAAAGGGAATTGTATTAAAATATTAAATATGTACACAGACCGGTTGGATAGCTAAGTCCCCTCCTCTACCCTTCATACAGCTAGACACATACTGTATCCTCAACGTATCCCTGTAGTAGACCAGTGGCACCTTCCTCTAGAGAACTTAAACCAGAGGGGTTCCAGAATCAGGGACAGCAGGAACAGCAGAAGCCAGGGACTGAAAACAGCATGAGGGATTACCTAAAGTAAACATCTTCAGGCTGAATAAATAAACCTGCCATCCCCCCAATCCCTTTTTCTCACCCCTTGGCAATCAGGCCTATATTCCCCAGGCAGGTATCTGGAGGGAAATACTGCATAGTGAAGATAAGAACAACCAAGATTGAGAATCACTGAACTAAAAATATATAAGGCTCTAAACAGCCCTTGGCATCTCTTCATATCTGCAGTACTCTCAACCTACCAATTAACTCTAAAGAAAAAATACTTGTAAAATAATTTCAGCCCTCTGTTAAGTTGGGAAATTCAAGGAAGAAAAAAGTTCAAGAGAAGATCAATAAAATAAACAGAAGGAAGGAGCCCTGTAGAAGTCACTGACTTTTCCACAATTAACACCCTTCATTATAATGCAGGAATTCTCAAATGGGGGAAGGGGCAGGTCGGGTGGGTGGTGATCTCTTCTGGTTAAGAATTACTATTCCAGATCATCTAATGTTCATAATGAACCAATTATCATAACAACAAGTAGGCACAATCCGTCTGGGTGCTAGACAATTTATTAAAAGCATACTATGTCTTAATAGCTAAGGGTGCAGTGGTGAACAAGAGTGCTATTATAATAGGCTAGTGCAGCAGCTTGGGGATAAATCAAAGTCTATAATCAATAAACTAACATTTCATAATCACAAATACAAAATCAAGTTGGAGTTACAGACCCATACTATGTGCTATTAGTATTCCTAATTACCACTTTTTGAATATAAACTATATACCAGGAACTTTGATAAATGCTCTATATGCATTCTCATTTAAACCTGACACTTCTATCAAATACGTATTATTTCCCACACTTCACAAATAAGCAATATGAGACCAAAGAGGTTGAATAATTTGCCCATGACCACACAGGTAAGCAGAGGCAGAGCTGGATGCATCAAGTCTCTCTGACCCTAAAGCACATCTTCTTTCCACACTATGATGGCAAGATTCCAAGAGGTACCCTCTAAAACTGGAGGGTACTGAATTCAACCCAGGTTCAAGGAGGCCTAACCTAAGTCAGTCCTTCTATATTTAATGCATTTTCTTAAAATGGTCTCAATTTAGCATTTTTGTCTAGTGCTAGAATATAAGAATTTTTTTTTTTTTTTTTTTTGGAGACGGAGTCTCGCTCTGTCGCCCAGGCTGGAGTGCAGTGGCCAGATCTCAGCTCACTGCAAGCTCCGCCTCCTGGGTTCACGCCATTCTCCTGCCTCAGCCTCCCAAGTAGCTGGGACTACAGATACCCGCCACCTCGCCCGGCTAGTTTTTTGTATTTTTTAGTAGAGACAGGGTTTCACCGTCTTAGCCAGGATGGTCTCGATCTCCTGACCTCGTGATCCGCCCGTCTCGGCCTCCCAAAGTGCTGGGATTACAGGCTTGAGCCACTGCGCCCGGCCAAGATTATTAGCAAGAAAAAGTTGTATATAAAATCTTAAGTGAGAGGCATCCTGTATTAGACTAACATTAGTTCCTTTAAATAGTCTCTTTAGTAATCTTCATTTTACAAAACGATACCAATCCATGGAGCCTGACACAATCTACTAGGTCAAAAAAAGATGTGTGTGTATGCATAAACATGTATGTATGTGTACATATAGTTTTCTCTGGTTTCACATTCCCAAAATTTTGTTTTATTTGAATATTCCTTCAGAAGAATCTTTAAAAGTCAAATATTTAAGAGACGAAAGATTAAGAATATATGGTAAATATTTCTATAGTTCACAAGAGGCATAACGTTCCAGTTTCTATTACTAGTATGCTACGACACATCATGGATAAATCATTTTTACCTCTGGGCTTCTGGGAGAGGGAATTGGATGACACAATCTCTAAGGTGCATCCTATTTTTTAAATGTGTGGCTATGTAACAACCTACAACACTTTTCAAAGCATGACTGACTTTATCTTTGAACATAGCAAGCAAAGAGCTACAATAGAGGGAGAAGATAAATCTAATTAGCATTTACTATTTCATCCAGGCACTTAATTTAACAGCTTCTTTAGCAGCATATCCAGGCTGGATGTGGAAACTTGGTAAGACCCCTAGGAATCACCAACTCTCAGGGAATAACACTTGGCTAGCTCTTCTTTTTTTAATCTAAAGGTGCTTAGCTTAGTCTGAAAAGAAAATAAATCCCACTTCTTTACCCATGAAAACAATCTTCTTCTATTTAAATAATCCCTCCATCTCAGCCTCTAGGAACTAATAAAAGGGGGTTTAAGATTGCCAAATAAGGTACTGGTACCAAAACAGATATATAGACCAATGGAAAAGAACAGAGGCCTCAGAAATAACACCACACATCTACAACCATCTGATCTTTGACAAACCTGACAAAAACAAGAAATGGGGAGAGGATTCCCTATTTAATAAATGGTGCTGGGAAAACTGGCTAGCCATGTGCAGAAAACTGAAACTGGACCCCTTCCTTACACCTTATGCAAAAATTAACTCAAGATGGATTAAAGACTTAAACGTAAGACCTAAAATCATAAAAATTCTAACAGACAACCTAGGCAATACCATTCAGGACATAGGCATGGGCAGACTTCATGTCTAAAACACCAAAAGCAATGGCAACAAAACTCAAAATAGACAAATAGGATCTACTTAAACTAAAGAGCTTCTGCACAGCAAAAGAAACTATCATCAAAGCGAACAGGCAACCTACAGAATGGGAGAAAATTTTTGCAATCTACCCATCTAACAAGGGCTAATATCCAGAATCTAAAAAGAACTTAAACAAATTTACAAGAAAAAAATCAACCCCATCAAAAAGTGAGCAAAGGATATGAACAGACGCTTCTCAAAAGAAGACATTTATGTGGCCAATGAACATACGAAAAAAAGCTCATCATCACTGGTCATTAGAGAAATGCGAATCAAAACCACAAGATACCACCTCATACCAGTTAGAATGGCGATCATTAAAAAGTCAGGAACAACAGATGCTGGAGAGGATGGGAGAAACAGGAACGCTTTTACACTACTGGTGGGAGTGTAAATTAGTTCAACCATTGTGGAAGACACTGTGGCAATTCCTCAAGGATACAGAACTAGAAATACCATTTGACCCAGCAATCTCATTACTGAGCATATACCCAAAAAATTATAAATCATTCTACTATAAAGACACATGCACACATGTTTACTGCAGCACTATTCACAATAGTAAAGACTTGGAACCAACCCAAATGTCCATCAATGATAGAACAGATAGAAAATGTGGCACATATACACCATGGAATACTATGCAGCCATAAAAAAAGATGAGTTCATATCCTTTGCAAGGACATGGATGAGGCTGGAAACCATCATTCTCAGCAAACTAACACAAGAACAGAAAACCAAACACCTCATGTTCTCACTCATAAATGGGAGCTGAACAATGAGAACACATGGACACAGGGAGTGGAACATCACACACTAGGCCCTGTCAGGGGGTTGGGGGGTAGGGGAGGGATAGCATTAGGAGAAATACCTAATGTAGGTGACGGGTTGATGGGTGTAGCAAACCACCATGGCACGTGTATACCTGTGTAACAAAACTACACGTTCTGCACAAGTACCCCAGAACTTAAAGTATTTAAAAAAAAAAAAATAGTTGCTGAGTAAGTACTCTTTAGTACATATGGGTGAGGATCTCAAAAACTAATGAAATCTGTACACAGTAGCAAAGGAGGATTCAGGAGTTCTGCCTATTCTCTCTTGTTGGTTCCTCTTTAATAAACTAGAAATGTACACCAAATATGGAAAAAGAGCAGATGATTACATATAGACAAAATCTCAAAGATCACATTTTCTAGTTTAAGTTTTCTCGTTACTTGTGACTAAATACTTAAATTATCTAATTAAATTAAAACACAAGCCTCAAAGGTATGTTTACAGTGATTCATAAAATTACAGGCCATGCCACTGTGGTTTAAATTTACAACTTAATTTTATAATTAAGCCCCAAAGACTATAAAGAGGGGGATAGGGGAGGGGGAGAATGTAAATATATACAGTATACCTATTTTCAACAATAACTGAACAATTTTAAAAACAAGAATAAAATTTAACAAATCGAAATTAAAGTAACGTTATCTTTAAAATCTCATTGTCATTCTTTTCCCCAAAGTACTAAAATAATAACATCTTTAGTACTAAAAATACCAGAAGTCAGTTACTATTCATCTTACACACGGAGACAATGAAGTCAAAACTGCAGTAAACAATTTTACTAAAATGAATACAGCACCAAAAAAAAAGGGGGGGGGGACTAAAATCCAAAGCTCCTGTTTACAGGATCCATGATGTATTCAAAAACCAAGACACCTAATCAAAGATCCTGCAAAAATTAAATTACTCAAGCTTCTGATCACCATTCTAAAAATGCCTCTGCAGGAAATATACTCTCTGACAAACTTCACAGAAAAAAAATGAAAAGTATAAACACACTTAAAGGACCTGACAAATGGATACCCGCATAACTAGATAAGGTGAAGTTTTTTCCCCAAATTTAAGAAGTCTTTGACTTAAAATTTAAATATCCTATAGGTATTAACAGGATAAATTAATACAACGCTGATAAATAATACATGCTAAGCCTATGGTACAAGTTTGAATTTGAGACTTTACACAAGAATTTTAAGTATCCACGCATCCCATTAAAGCCTCAGACCTCCAAAAATTAGTTTGTTAAATACCTATGAAGGTCTTCCCACGCCACATGTGTCTAATCAATAGGGGATTTACTAGAGAACACTTTTCAGAAGGAAATATGTTAAGAAAATACAATTTTATTAACAATTATCTATTTTATTATCTTATAAATATTCAAAGGAAATCTTTGTTAATTACTAATATACTTTCCTAAATGCAATACACTTCATTTACAGATTAAAACATACATTAGAGTCTAAAGTAGTGGTTCTCAACTGATGGCAACTAGCAATGTCTGGTGACGTTTTTGGTTTTCACAACTGGAAGGTGCTACTGGCATCTGGGGGGTAAGGCCAGGGACTCTGCTAAACTTCCTACAATGTACATAACAGCTCCATACAACAAAGAATTATCCAACCCCAGTATCAATAGTGCCAAAATTAAGAAACCCTTATACAGTCCGAATTGCATTGTAAGGACTATTAAGGTTTACTTACCTTTAAATTTAATATCCAGACCACTAAATTCCAATTCAACCCCTTGAAGTGCTTCTCCCAGAGTTTCATGGTAATGGCTGATACTTTTTTTTGACCCCACACAGAATGGAAGTGAAAAGTACTTATATGTTTCTTGACGATTATGGTATGGCCCAACAGTATTCATCCATAAGACAACTTCCTCTTTATCTTGATACTGAAACAAGAAAAGCAAACGAATTAAAAAAAAAAAAAAAAAAAAAACTAATTCAAATTAAGGGAATATTTGTTATGAGTTCTAAACAAAAGTGCATCATCTCTGTTCAGGAAGCTATAAAATAAAATACTGGAAGCTTAATCTGATGATGAATGTCCACATCTTAAAAATGAAACTTTGTGAATTTTAAAATTATATCCTCTGATGGTAGTCTTGGGAAGATACATCTTTTCCAAACTTGTTTTATAGAAAAGAGTGTGTAAACTAAGTCCAATAGCTCATGAGAATACGTCTATTATTTACATTTATACTATCAAATAATGGCAAACCTGCAACCAGCATGATTCACCATGATAACATGGACAAAGAAGGAGGAAACAAAATGAATAGTTTATCCAGAACCTCATGTTAATCAATAAATTAAAAAACAAAAACTAACATTGCCAGCAAGCATAAATAAAATTTCATTTCCTTGTGAGACTTTCACACAGCCACTGGTCAAAGTACTACAGAGGACAGAAATGATCAAACACAAGGAAGAAGACTACTACAGAACCTCCACAAGTCCATTCAAGCCAATATTCTATCTTGTTAGCAGCCTGAAAGATATGCACTATATGCATATTTCTTTGAATAAGTAATTATGGAACTACGTATCAGTGAATACTACACATAGCTAAATCTGAAGTGTGGTCAATAATGACTTTGGGTAGTTCCAAGGTACAAGTGGGAGGCCTGTCAAAGATTTCTAAGATCTCTACAAGTTTAAAGTTCCAATGATTCTATAGAAAGTGATTCCCATAGTAATTTTAAAACTAATAATTCTAAGTAGCAACATAAATTAAAGACAACACTGGATGCATTAACTAATAGTGCAGACATTAATTTACTAAACAATTATTTACTAAGTGCTTAGCATGTGAAGCAACTGTGTTTATAACTGAGGATATAGCTTTGAACAAGATGTGTTCCCTGCCCTTCTGGGGGAAAGATGGGCATTAAACAATAAGGTAGGTTGCTATGGAGCATATAATAGAAGAAGCTATCCAACTGGCCTACTATGAAATTCTTATCTCCAGTCCTCCATCTAAAACTAGTTACCAAACATTTTCAATCAAAACCTAACATCTCCAAAACCAAACTTATCTACCCAAATCCACTTTCCTCAGCTTCATTTTTCTAATGGTACTACCATTCTCTCAGACATGGAGACTCAAACCCCAAATCTCTCTGCACTCCAGGGAACCCAAAAATATTTAACTTACATGTTCTTATCCAAAACATCTGCCTTTTTCTTTTGATTCACACGACTACCACCCTAAGACTTAGACCTAGTCATGTTATTTTCAAACATAAATGCCTCACTGTTCATATAAGACAACAGCCAGATCATTAAGGAAATAACAAATGATCTCACCTTTTGAATACATATGTGACAGGTACCGAGCACAGCATTAGGTATTAAGAATATAAAAGTAAATAAAATACTGTCGTTTCCTTAAGAAGTTCATAATCCACAGTGGAATCAGACAAGTAAATGATTAACAAAGAAAAAATAAGTATTATAATTAAGGTACTAAAGGGCAACAATAAAGGAATGATTAAATTCACTGGCAGAGAAGGTCAGGACGAATAACAATTTGGAAAATCGTAAGCTGTTTCAAGGGAGTTCAGAAAAACTGTAGATAATCTTCATGTAGGAAGTAATGAATCAAAGGTCTAAATGTTAACGTATCTGTATATCTGCATTCATTACTATTCTTTTTGTCTGGGGAGACTGACAAATTTATGTAAGCCCCCACTCTTCCATCCAATGCTCACGGCCACACAGCACTAATCAAAAAGTTAACTCCTTTCTGCTGAACGTAGATACCGCCTCAGAGTTCTCAAAACAGTGCTCTAAACCAACCACTACCAACTAACAAGAGTTGATATTAGAATTAAAACTTGTTCATGGCCAGGTGTGGTGACTCACACCCGTAATCCCAGCACCTTGGGACACCGAGGCCGGCAGATCACTTAAGGTCAGGAGTTTGAGACCAGCCTGGCCAATATGGTAAAACCCCGTCTCTAATAAACACACAAATATCAGCAGGGTGTAGTGGCACATGCCTGTAATCCCAGCTACTTGGGAGGCTGAGGCAGGAGAATCACTTGAACCCAGGAGGCGGAGGTTGCAGTGACCTGAGATTGTGCCACTGCACTCCAGTCTGGGTGACAGAGTGAGACTCTGTCTCACAAAAAGAACCTATCCACCAAGGCAAATAGATATTTAATAAATATGACGGGAAAACACTGAAGAAATACTGAAGTGTAAAGTTCATTGGCAACTTGGTAAAAGAAGTTTGAAGGATGTGAAATGATATGTACACTGACTGTAAGAGTTACCTTTCCAGAAAAATAAGGGGAGGTAACATAATTCATCTATTTAAGAGCAGAATGCTGAATGAGACGACCTATTAAAGAGCACCTTGCCATTAATCCTGCTGAGTCTGCAGAAATGTTATAAATGTAACTTGTGAAAATAAGCACAAAAATACTTTTCCTATAAATTCCAAAACTTTTCCTTTAAAAATAGACAAAATCTTTGAAAATCAATACCTTTAAAAATAGGGCATCCATTTATTTTATACAAATTAAAACATAAGGACTAAAATAATTTAAGGATCTCAAAGTTAAGCCAAATATTCCGAAGTCACTCATTTTAAACATTCAGGAACCCTCAACAGAATGGTAGAGTTACGATGTGATGCCAGCACTGTAACAAAACTTAACACCATTCTGCAGTATAAGATTCTTTCTGGGAAAAGGACTGAAATAGTAATTAGAAATACACATATTGAGAGTTCAGGGTGAATAGCAAGGCAAAAATAATGCTTTTTTCCTTTTATTTTGCTCCTTATTATGCAGACTGTGGTTTAATACAATGAACATAAAATGTTTACTTTTCATTGCAGCCCTTGATTGTCCCTGTGAATAAGTGCTTCCAAGACAAGATCAAGAGTTCTTTCTCAAGAGAGAATGTTTTAAAATATTTTGAAATTAAAAAATACCAAAAGACTTCACACAACATCTGAAGGAGAAAACAAAACAAATAAAAACCTTTCCTTTCCCTAAAGCTCTGACAAAGCCCCTGAGCTCCACAGTCTGTGGCAAGGGAGTGCCAGGCCCAGAAGAAGGTGGGGGGTGGAGTCACAGAAGCACAGCAGTGAATCAGGGAATCCCTAAACTGGATAATAATCCCTTCCATCTGAGGCTTCCCTGGGAAATGGCCAAGTAAGAAAAGGCCAATTCAGGCTACCGGCATTCTTCACCTACTTACTTTCCAGCTCTCAGAAGAATCTCACTGCTACACTTAAGTCGTCCGCGCTGGCCAAAACGGTTTATGATATTGCCTTCCTCCCCTTTTCTGCTTCATCTTCTTTCGTCATTTCCCCAAATTTAGAATGCCCTCCTTTTCTCCACTTAGTCAAATTCTACTAACCCTTCCGAACTGCTCAAATCCTCCTTTTTCAAATCCTCAGGTAAAGCCTTAATTCACCAAACCCTAACATGACATGATCTCACCATTTTTGTAATAATAACATCACTAGCTAACAATAAATACATACTATCAGCTAGGTATAGTTCTAAGGTCTTTACATGAACATTTAAATAATCATCTCAACATTCTATAAAATAGGTCCTATTATCTCCCCATTTTACAGACTAAAAATAAAAACAAAACTAAAGAACAGAGATGTTAAATAATTTGTCCAAATTAATCAGCATCAAGTTTAAAAGGTCAGTATTTTTGCTAATCCCTAGTCAGCTTCATTCATTAAAGAGCAAAAAACTAAATCAAGGAAATATGAAAGCAGTGCAGGTGTACAAAGCAACTAAAGGCAGTCCTGAATACCGAGTAACTTTTCCACATGAGCCTTTAATCTGCCTGGGGGGGAAAAAAAACCACCTTCTAAGAAATTATTTGCACTCTAATCTCAAAAGGAATGACCTTTATTCTCAAGAAGTCACCAATGTTGGGCCCCTCTTATTTAAATACTGTTTGTGTGTTGGGGGTTACCAAAGTTTTCCTCCTTGACAGAGGTCACGAATTAATTATTCTCAGGAGAAACGCTTTAGAAGATAATATTGCTGATGTAGTCATGTGAAATCTGAATAAGAAATCACAATTTATATAGATGGGCAAAGGACTGAGGGTTCAGAACAAGCACCAAAATGCTATCCTTCCTTTTCATACAAAGGAGAAAAATATGTGTGTTTACTTCAAAATAAATGTTCCAGAAATCATAATTTCAAAGCCTTTTAATTATTAAAACACACATCGGAATTCTAATACAAATAAATTAGAAATGTATTTTTTTGAATAGCCTCTTGAGATAACTACTCTCTCTCAAAAATAGCTTTGTACCTGAATAAACTTTCAGTCTATCATTGAGTAGAGCTGAAAATAGGACAAGGAACTTTGGTATTTAACAATCTACATTAGATAACTCACAAATGCACTTACAGTAAACAGCTTATACTCTTTACAAATTTTCAGTAAGTTTCAAGAGTTCATATACTCCCAACAGAGACAAAGACAAAAGGTTGCCATTTGCCAAAGTAAATCAAACAAAACATTTCTGAAATCACTTAGTGATATAATACAAAGTATTTATGAGGCAGAGGCTGAGTAAAGGATTCTGGCAGGCATTCAGTCTGTCCAACGTTAGAAGTCTCAAGATTACCAGTATACTGGGCCACAGAGAAATAGGGGATTTTAGCCTAGGTAGGACCCCCAAATCGAAACAGGAGACAATGCATCTTAAATGAATAATGGCCTGAGTTTGTTCATTGTGCTTCCACATTGCACATCCTTGTCACTAGTAGCTCCCTAATTATTCAAGTCATTCAACAAGCACTGATCAAATACCACTTGTGCCAAGTACAGTGCTTGTGTATGTAACAGACCAAAAAAAAAAAAAATCTGACTTTGTGATCTTGTTAAGGAAACAGAACCCATAAAAATTCAAGGCTACAGTGCAAACCATAAAATGCTCTAAGATTCCTGCACCCCTAAGTACTGGGTTTTTGGTGCTAACATCTTTACATATTAAAACTATGGAATTATACATACAAGACAGGTAGAAAAGGCAAGACTAGCGATCAGGAAGCTCTGATTGTTTCTGTGGCCTTGAGCAAGTCTCTGAACCTGTACAGGCCATTAGGAAAATGAGGAGTTTTGGATTAAATTATCGAGTCTTTTTAGTTCTAAAATTCTATGATTCTCAATCTGAAATCGTTTTTAATGCAGCCCTTCGGAATCTTAGGAGACATAGTAATCTAACTCTAGATGCTTCCAAGTGCTTTGAGTTTCAGAAAACCAAATAAGCATAAACACACCTTTCACTGACTCTATAAAGAAGCCTATATCCCTTCAATCACTTATTAAAAGCCTGTCTTCCACAAAAGTGTTAATTTTCATTTCACAAAACATGTCTGTAATGCATATATAATTCAACTTTTAAAAATTAAAAGGAACACATTCTTACATATTCTAGATATGTACATACAGCCTCTATTAAATCAATAGCACATTTCCTTTTCAACACTCTTCAGAGACTATTAAAAGAACTTTGGATAAATAAGCACATAAAAAATATGTATATATACACCATAGGGCCAGGCACAGTGGCTCAAGCCTGTAATTCCAACACTTTGGGAGGCCAAGGAGGGCGGATCACCTGAGGTCAGGAGTTCGAGACCAGCCTGACCAAGATGGGGAACTCCTGTCTCTACTAAAAAAATACAAAATTAGCTGGACACGGTGGCACATGCCTGTAATCCCAGCTATCCAGGAGGCTGAGACAGGAGAACTGCTTGAACCCAGGAGGCAGAGGTTGCAGTGAGCCAAGATCATGCCATTGCACTCCAGCCTGAGCAACAAGAGTGAAACACCGTCTCAAAAAAAAAAAAAAAGAAAGAAAAAAGAAAAGAAAAAAATAGCATATGGGTCAGATGGCCACCTGAATCCTAATTCAGTAGGTACAGTAAGAGAAATCAGGGGCTTTGGGGAACGGACATAAGGTATTGCCTCCTCTTAGGACAAGCTATATAATTTGTGGGACCCAGTACAGAATAAAAATAGAGCCCCTTGTTCAAAAATTTAAAACTTCGAGATGTTACAGGACAGCATGAAAACAAGTTCTCCCACAGTCTTGTGTGACTATTCAGGGCACGTGCCCATGAAGTCAACCCTATTGCTCCTTAATGCTAACCCAAACAGCTCAGAAACAACTCATTATGGAGCCACACTTATCCCAGCATTTAAGAACTTAAAAATCAATACAGAGAACCGCTCAATACCTAATTGAGCTTTACTGTCTTATTTTTAGGATAAAGGGGAGTAGAGCATATGGCAGCTCTCAGTGTAGAAGACTATCAACTCCGAATGCCTAAGTTCAAATCCCACCTCTACCCCCACCAGATGTGTGTTATCTGCAGGTGACCTCACCTCTCTAGATTCACTTTCCTCATCTATAAAATGGGCATATTACTCACCTCATAGGTTATTAATAGATGACTTCTCACGCTCATGCCTATAATCCCAGCACTTTGGGAGGCTGAGGCAGGCAGATCACCTGAGGTCAGGAGTTCAAGACCAGCCTGGCCAACATGGTGAAACCTCGTCTCTACTAAAAATACAAAAATTAGCCAGGCATGGTGGTGCGCACCTGTAATACCAGCTACTAGGGAGGCTGAGGTAGGAGAACTGCTTGAACCCAGGAGGCAGAGATAGCAGTGAGCGGACATTGTGCCACTGCACTCCAGCCTGGATGACAAGAGCAAAACTATGCCTCTTAAAAAAAATAAAAATAAAAATAACAGTGTATAGCCCATTTTGCTACAAAAGACATCCTAGCTATTATCTTTATCTGGAAACAATCTTTACAGGCAATTAATTTAAAGGCCAGCTTTAGTTTCTAAAAGTTAGTCTTTGATAATTCAATTATACATGTATTTACTAAACACCTACTTAGCAACCTGCCCATACCAATGCCTCCTCTTCCTTTAGTATTATTCTCTCTTTACTAGCTACTTTTGCTTCTTTGATAGAAAAAAATAAAAATAAAAAAATAAAACTTACTTGACCATATAGCTTTTTCAGTACTGTTATCTGGCTAAGATGAATGCCTAGTTTTTGAGAAATATTTTCAAGAAACTTAGAAAAAGCAAAAGATTTTGGCTAATAATGAAAAATAATATAAATGACACATTTAAATTTTATGCTTATTTTTAAATGCTATTCTTCCTATAACTTTTTTTTTTGCTTTTTAAAATACGTATTTAGCCAGGCGCAGTGGCTCACGCCTGTAATCCCAGCACTTTGGGGGGCCAAGGCAGGCAGATCATTTGAGGTCAGTCGTTTGAGTTCAAGACCAGCCGGGTCAACATGGCGAAACCCCCTTTCTACTAAAAATACAAAAATTAGCCAGGTGTGGTGGCGCATGCCTGTAATCCCAGCTACTTGGATGAGGCACAAGAATCGCTTGAGCCGGTGAGGCTGAGGTTGCAGTGAGGTGAGACAGCGCCACTACACTCCAGCCTGGGCAACAAAGTGGGACTCTGTCTCAAAAATAAATAAATAACAGGTATTTAATAATGGGTAACCAAGTAAGAGCAGTTCAATACAGACGTGAAGTAATATGGATTCTAAACTTTTTGTCTAGCAACCATCTCATATATGCCATATTCTCTTTTGTGGCAGTCAACAAAAACCTTTCATCAAATATCTTATATTCAATTACTAGAATAAAAAACTGAAATAGTCCTAGCAATAAAACTTCATTGAAATTAAACTTTTAATTTGTAAATTATTCTAAAGCCTTTATATACATCCAATTTTTAAAATTTTAATTGTGTTTCCCTATTTATAGCAGTATAAGTCACAAGATAATTACAAGATTAAAAAGTAGAATACAGTACACTTGCGAGCCTATATGCCTGTATCATGGAACTACGCATTGAGATTCTGAGTATCATATGGTAACTTTTCATAAGTGTTTTTTTAATTGGAAATATATTAGTAACAATATCATTAAACAAAAGGATGGATGCCCATTGAAAATTTAAAAATAATCAAAGACCCAAATCTATACATGGTCCCTGTATACTATGTGAAACAATAGCAGTTCTTAAACTTTGAGACAGCTTATCTAATAGAAGAAAACAAAAGGAAATCGTCTTAAGCTGTTTAACCTCCCAACAAAATTATCTTAGGTGAAACACCACAAGTACAGCACAAAAACATGTCACCAATTCAAGATTTGTGTCCCTAAAGAAATATATACCTACACAGGTAAGAAGTTTCTGGCTGTGACCGAAGGTAGAACAGCCAAAAGTTTAGAGCTTTTATTAGCTAAAATAAGAGCCCAGCTAGCCAAGGGTCCAGCGAAAAGTTTTGTTGATTACAAATAAAATCGGGTCCATTAAATATGTAAGGACGACTGCTTCATTTCCTCACTTTCCAGAAATGACGTAAGACTCCCTCAGATCTTTCTTACTTAGTCAAACACAATCTCTCATGGAAACTCCTATCATTAATGGTAAAGGTATAAAAAACAATTACTCGTCAAGCAAACTCTCAATTTACCTGACCTTCCTACCTTACTCAAGTCTACCATTCTGAAAACCAGAGTTACAGCCCTAAGTGAAAGCCACTTGAAGAGTCGTTCACATGCACGCTTTGATGTGAGAATGCCAATTAAATAAACTGCCAATCAACTTTAGGCCAAATGCAAAAGGGACTGTTCCTGGCCCTGACCTGAAGACTAGGAAACATTAAGACCCTTTACTGTCAGAAGCTGCCTTAGTTAGGCACTATCCGGATGGGGGCCTCATGTGGGGGCTGGAAGGTGAGGAGAAAGTTACAAGAAAGGCCTAGGAATTTAAGTAAGTGTAAACTGCTCTTCAATTCAAGTTTATTAACGAGGCCCCACCCCAGGGTTTTAATCCGGTCTGGGAAGAAGCGGGCGAAAAAAGCCAAAGAGGACCATGAAGTGTAGTATATTTCCTGGTTAGTGGCTGCCGGGTAATCGCGATGCATCCATCTTCCTCCGCGTCGCAGCCCTCAGTAGCCAGAAGGCAGTCTCCTTCCCTGGGGGGCAAAAGCCCCGAGCCCAGCCTGCCCGTCGCCCCGCTCCCGCGGCGGCTGAACTCCAACCCTTCCCAGGCTCCTTCCCGGCCCCAGGACCCCCGAGACCCTGGGGTGCGGCGCCACTGAGGCGCAGGCCGGGTGAAGGAAGCTCTGGCACTCGGGAACGGAGCCCTGTCCCAGGAGCGCACGGAAATGCCTGCTCCACGCTCCCAAGGTTCCTGCTCCGCCAGGCCCAACCGGAAGGAGTCCTCGGGACGCCGCGGGGATTCACCGGACCGCCGGGCCTTCCAGGCTGCGTGGGGCCTGCCTCGGTGGGCAACTGGGGAGCTAGCCCGGGGCGGCTGCACTGGCCGGGGCACCTCACCGTGTGTTCGTGCTCGTCCGCCCGGGCCCGTGGCAGCAACAGCAGCAACAGCGCGGCGGCCGCCGCCACGCCTGGAGCGCCAGGCAGCGGCCTCATCCTCCGCGCCCCACCGGCCCGGAGCCGGCCCACCGACTCCTCCTCCGCCGCCGCCGCCTCCGCTGCGGCCGATTCGCATCCACGGGGCGCGGACAGACGCACGGGGCCCGGGCCCAGCCGCTGCCTCCTCTGCCGCCGCCGTCGCCGTCACCGTCACCGCCCGCTCCTGAGCCTCCCCCGCCCCGCGCGCCTCCTCAGCCTCTTCCTCTGACTCAGCCACGTCATCCGGCCACCCCGGCACGCGCCGGAAGTGCCTCGCGACGCGGGGCCGCCACCGCCGTCGGGCCCTGCAACCGCCGCCTGCGCTCCGGCTCCTCGCCGGCTCCTGGGAGCCGCGGAGCGACCGGCCTGGCGAGCACTCTGGCAGGCGCCGAGCAGGCTGGGCCCCGGCGCAGTGGCCTGGCCTGGACCGCAAAGCCGAAGCCGCGTCCGGGCCGCGTCCCGGTGTTTAGGGTTGTGTAACCTTGGCCAAAATGCTTAACTTTCTCTGGCTGCCAAATGGGGCCGATCGTCTGACCTCCTGCCTTCGGAACTTGAGGGATCAGATCAAATAACCCTTTCCTGCCGCTGTGAATGAATCACGGGCTTCTGTAATCACCGTTAGGAGATATAGTGAAACTCGTACAGCGTTGGATAAGTGTTTTAAAGTTACTGAATACTTACTGGACCCCTACGATTCAGTCAAGAAATGCTAAGTTAGTTTGCCATTCTTGTACATTTGTGTGTTTACTTAACTATTTCTGGGTCTCCTCTTCCCTGTCATAAATACCTCTTGGAGTGTAAGCTCCTCGGAGGAGAGGGCCTGTTTCCATATTTCCTGTACCTAGAACAGTGCCAGATCCGTAGTAGAGACTCAAAAAAAATCTTTAAAAAAAAATACACAAATGTGGCACCACCATTTACATAGTCCTCTAAGCCAAAAATCTAGGACTTCTCGGCCATCAGCAATCAACAAGTTCTAGCATTTGGTCTCTTAAAAGTGGTTAAAGAGTTTATTTTTCCTCTCCTTCCTCTGCCATTACCAACCAATTTTCCATATCACTATGTATTGCAAGAGTCTCCCAAGAGATCTCCACCACTGACTGATCTTCCTCCCCTGTTTATCATCCCCAACAGGTGCCAGAGTGATCTTTCTAAAAAGAAACCAGATTATATCGCTCACTCCCTTGCTTAAAACACTTCTTGAATATTAGGTAAATCAATCATGGAGTCACCACCAAGGTTTTCATCTGCCAGGCACAATTCTGAATGATATTGGCTCATTAAATCCTCACAGAAACCCTATGCGGCAGATACGGTGAAAATGTTCATGTTACAGATGAGGTAACTGAAGCAAAAAGAGCTTGAGTGGCTTGCTGAAAGACCAGACCCACTCAGTCTGGCTCCATAATAGGTCTTTTTGCGACTAATGAATTACCAACTATACAGCCACTTTAAAAAACCGAAATAGGTAAGTACTGGCATGGAATGATAACCAAGAGGTACTGTTAAATTTTTAAGTTGAAGAAACTAATAGTTTAAATTTATTTTGTATGGCAATATGTTATCCTGCCCACAGAAAACAATCTGAAATATGACAAACCATTATCAGTGGTTAACTTTCTACTTTGTACATGCCTATAAATGTTTAGTTACTTTTTACAGTGAGCATGTGCTAACTATGTCATCAGATTAAAAAGTTCCCTGCCAAAGGATAAAGTCCAAATTTTTGCCTATTTTATCCCTAATTTATTTCCCTAACTTTACCTTCCATCAGTCTCTAAGCTCTGCCTTCACCCATATGTATTTTTACACCTCTGTGCCTTAGGTCTTTATACTCCCTTTATCTGGAATGCCCTGCTTCACCTTGTGCCTTCGATATTATCCTTTCAGACCTAGCTGATGATCACCTCCTCAGTGAAACCTTGCATGATCCCTTGGGAAATGGAGCATTCCTTCTTTAGGATTTCAGTAGCATTTGGCGTGTTGTGTTGTAATTATTCACATTTCCTCTTCTATACTGCATTCTGACCTTTTGATTGCAGAGACTATCATTTGTTTGTCTTTATATCTGTCCCAGCTGCTGAGATAGTGCTTGTCACATGTATTCAACTCTTTGCTGAATGAATGAAGACATTAACAAGTGAAAAGTCAAATAGCATAGCAGGATTTGAAGAATGCTTTCTAGATAGTGTAAGAAACATCACAAGGCAGTACATGATTAATTGCTGAATGAATCATACACTAGTAATTGCTGTAGAAATCAGAGGAGGCATCTTATACATCTTTGTATATCCTCCCAAGCACCTAGCAGGGTGACTTGCTCATCGTGAAAGCTCAGTCAATTCTGTGAATGAATAATCACTGCTCTTGAATGAAGTGATGATGGGCAATTGAAGAACAAGCCATGTAAGTGCTACATTAAGATGGATGTGTAGCTTCTTAAGTATCCATCACCACCCTCCACAGATTTGAGGTAGTATGCATGTGGCAGGTATTTTGGGGAGGACTGTGTTGGCGAATGCTTAAGAGGTAGGGAGGACACAAGAAAAAGTATAAAGTATTCATTTGGGGAGGATAGATTAAAACCAGGAAACTTTACACACAGAACAGAGAACAGGCATGACAGTGTACAAAAAGGAACACAAAAGGTGACCAGCTGTGCAAATTTTCAACAGGCAGTAAAAGCAATGGGCAATGAGAGAAGTGGAAAGACCCCTATTTCAGAGGTGTATTTGGGAAAGTTTAATGGATGGAAGAACCAGTAGAGCCATTAATTCAATGATGATTTATCGAGCATCTACGATGTACCAGGAACTCTGGTAGGTACTAGGGGAATCATGCTGATAAATGGCATTAGGTGATACAAGTCTGACAACAGTAGGTGTGGAAAGAAGGAAAGGGAGATAAAGTAACTGATTAGAGTAAAAGAAGTGTGGCTTCAAAGATCCTTGGAGCCTTATGACCTCAACAGGACAAAACAGGGCTCAGGTCACCATCAAAATTAGGGTTGTTTCACTAAATTGGGGAGTGAAAAACATTGACATACCTTATGTCACCACTTATTTCATCTGGATGAATGACCTCATTCCCTGACACCAAAAAGGATGGCAGCAGTGTGTGGGGGGGGAATGCCAGTGAAAGGAGATCCCCACCTCCCCCAGTGACTATACAGCCTCTTTCTATGGTAGTTCTAATAAGACTCCATTTTGGTTAAAGAGCTTATGACCAGCAAGCAATCCAGAAAACCAAAATTTCAGTCTTTTATTTTCATTCTGGGTAAACATGATCATCAAAAGTATTAGGTATGGGGACTGGGCACAGTGGCTCACCCCTGTAATCCCAGTACTTTGGGAGGCCAAGGCGGGCAGACTGCTTGAGCTCAGGAGTTCTAGACCAACCTGGGCAACAGAGTGACTCACCCCCATCTCTACAAAAAATACAAAAAAAATTATCTGGGCATGGTGGCATGTGCCTATGGTTCCAGCTCCTCAGGAGGCTGAGGTAAGAAGATGGCTTGAACCCAGGAGGTGGAGGTTGCAGTGAGCTGACTGTGCCACTGCATTCTAGCCTGGGTGACAGAGCCAGACTCTGTCTCAACAACAACAACAACAAAAAAGTGTTAGGGTATCTTCTGATTTCCATCATCAGCTAGTTTTTCTTTGAAATTCTATTTCTTCCTTCCACTTTGTTATGTTTGTCTTGCCAGTTATGTACTTCAGCAGGGTGGGGGTGGGGGACAGTTCATCTATTGCTATTTGCCATTTTCCACCTCCACCATTTCTGTTCTAGCTGTAATGTTCTAGACACGGATCTTCATGATTGCTCTGAGTTCTTTCTTTAGGAAGCCATTACTGAGAACATTTAGTTCTTGGACTGAAGAGCGACTAAGGCCATTAGTTTCTCTGTATGGTTCCTCTTTCACTGTCTCTCAGTTCTTTAACTGATATAACAGTGAGACAGAGCAAAGAACAGCAGGTGCCACATAATAAAAAGAGCCTTGCCAGTTAGGTGGTGACGCCACTAAGGCTGTCTCCCTGCTTCTTCCGACAAAGCGATTCCACACCCTCTTTCTGAGACTTAGACTTAACAGAGTTGAAGGGACCTAGACTGTTACCAAAGACACAACTCTCCACTTCATAGGTGATGAAACATAGAACAATGTAGTCAAGTTATATGAACTGGTCAAGTAAGTAGCACACCAAAATAAAAAACCAGGTTTCCTGGCTTCCAAAACAATCTTCTCTTCCCTACACCATGCTAACTCTTACTGCAGAGATAGCAAAGTTTATCCTAAATGGGCTTTGGCGACTAGCCTAAATATTAAATGTGAACTAAATTGAACATGGACACAAACAATGGTCACCAAGTCCCAGAACGGATTGTGTGAGCCCTTTGAGACATTCATCCAGTGTTGTTTCGGATAAATCTCTATTTCAATCTTTTCCTATACGTTAGTTATTGAAAAACAATAGACAACCACAAAAACAAGTTGGCTCAAGGAACACAAAGTTCCTTGAGCCCAGTCACAAAGGGCCCTCATGACTGGACCTCATGCCAAACAACTCATTACAAAAACAGCTAGGGTTCCAGACTGCACCAAAGCTTCGAGACCTCTCCTTGTCTACATGGATGAGTGGCTGACTGTGGAGCCCAGGCTGTTGCTTCCCAATCTGGTGGTGAATCCTCCATAGTCTGGTGAGTGTAAATATGTATGTATATTATACATATATCTTTTTCCTTCTCCCTTCCCATTGCAATTTGCTTATTATATCATTTGCTTATATCTGCATTGCCATTTACATGGGATAAAGCTTGTTTACCCTTAAAGGTATTGTGTGTGTGTCTTCTCCCCGTGCGTGTTTCCCACACAGAACACCTACGAACCTATTTTTTATGATTTTTATGAGAAAATGAATTCCAAGTTGTGCCTCAGAATTCAGAATATATCTTTCAACCTCCTACTCATCCCCTCACCACCCTGGTGAACACAGTATCTGGCCAGCAGGAATGAATGAAGAAGACCATTTTATGTTCTTAATAACTTGCTTGGAAATGAACAGAGCACAATTTATCAAACCAAAGCAAATATTTATACAGGCAGATCCCTCAAAATTGAGGATTAATGTTTAGGAAGAATTTTTCAGAATTATCCAAATTAACTGCTTGTCTTTCTCAGAAATAAATCTGTTACTAATGCTTCCTCCACCAACCAGCTGCAAAACCACACACTATTCTTTGAAGGAGGAACACAGAAAACCAGCTTACTTCCTGGGGCATATGGGATAGGGATCTAAAAATCCTAGTGATATGGGAATGACTAGAACCCTTTTTTTTTTTTTTTTTTTTTGTAACAACAAAGCTAAAAGGGAGTGTGTAACTTAGCTTAACTTGTAAAAAATATTCATGGAAGTCATCTATATATTACCACTTTGTGTAATTAAGGCAGAGCATTAGAGACTGTTCACATCGTTAAATATGTCCAGTTAAATTATTAGATTACAACACCAACCTCTTGTTCATAGTCTCTCAGTCTTCAGCTGGGCACAGTGGCTCACGCCTGTAATGTCAGCACTTTGGGATGCCGAGATGGGTGGATCACTTCAGGTCAGGAGTTCGAGACCAGCCTGGCCAACATGGTGAAACCCCGTCTCTACTAAAAATAGAAAAATTAGCTAGGCGTGGTGGTAAGTGCCTGTAATTCCAGCTACTCGGGAGGCTGAGGCAGGAGAATCACTGGAACCCAAGAGGTGGAAATTGCAGTAAGCCAAGATGGTACCACTGCACTCCAGCCTAGGTGACAAGAGCAAAACTCTGTCTCAAAAAAAAAAAATAGTCTCTCAGTCTTCATACTTTGTTGCTTATATAGTTGGATTATCTGCTCCTAGGTTTTAATATAAGATGAAATAAAAGTGCTAGCCTAGGAACTGGAGGCCAACTTACCTTAGGGGCAAAGGCAATGGTGGTGAATATACCCAACAGCTTCACTTTCTATGGAGCCAGCTTGTAAAATCTTGGGCAAGGATGGTGGCAGCAGAGCTGTCTGCCTAAGCATATGTAGAAAACTTTTAAATGGTTTCTTTGAACCCTAGCTTGTAGTGTCGTTTCTGATCCTCATTGTATTGGAAATCCATGGTTTTGTTACATAATGTATTCCTAAAAATGTGTACACATGTGTTGAGTATGTGGAAGTTGAATATATTTATGTTATAAATGAGCAGTTCTGTTTCTGGAAAATGAAAATTTTCACCTCATCATTATAGACATTCTTTGATAAGACAGTCCCAGTGTTTCATCCAAATTCTTTCATTTTCTTCTTTTACATATAACCAACCATCTTGGATGTTAAAGGAACAACCAGTGAGGGCTTAAGATTCTGCCGCTTTTGACTTGGCACTCCTGATCGGTTCCATCCATGTCTCAAGTGTATCACATTCATGAGACACAGGCTTCTCATCAGCAATTTCAATTTTATGTTTTCTACTTATTTTTATATAAGAATACAATGCAACAAAATATTCATATATTGCACAAACAGTGATGTGCATACAAAGATGCTAACAACATTGGCTGGTAATAGGCTTTACCATGTTACAATCTAAATGCTTGTTCATAAGAGAATGTACAAAATTCTAAATTTGGCATCCAAAAGGGGGCTTACAGTTACTGAATATTTTTCCCAGCCCTATTTTTAAAATGTCACTTTATCCAAAAGGGGGCTTACAGTTACTGAATATTTTTCCCAGCCCTATTTTTAAAATACCACTTTAATCAAATTCAAATTTGCCTACGATGGAGCCTGTCTATAAGTAACAGTAAGGGCAAGCATACCAACATCGAAATTCTTCTTCTTCTTATCTCATGTGCCTCTATTTCTCCAAAATAAGTGACAAGGAGCGTAAAAGGACCACTGAGGGAACATTTGCAGAATGCTACTAAGTGCCAGGCCCTGTGCAATTATAGTATAATTAATTACTATAAACACTCTCGTGATGGACATGGCCAATAGTGTATTTTATGTCAAAAAACAAAAACAAAACCCAAGACTCCAGAAGCTGTTAAGAGTCCTTGTTTCAGTACTCTTCAGTAAGAGTCCTTATTTGCAGGACTGAGGAATGAAATTGAGAAAGAACCTTTAATCATTAGAAAAGGACCTAATAAAACTGTACTTAAATGGATCATTAATGTGGATTTTTAAATTTTGTGTGGGATAGAGAATAACCCCATGGGAAACAAACACATTTTGAATATTTTTTAAAGGAATAGTTCTGATTCTAATTTTACTGTATGTTTAGGCATCATTAAGGACCTCCGATTTGAAGGTAGATGTATGTGCCAGGGACTCCAAATTCATGATATATGTTAAGGCTCCACATTCTATGCAAAAATGGATTTACCAAGCGTGATGGTAATAATAAGTATGTAAAAAATAGATAACTACAGTGGTACTTTGGTATCCATGGAGATTGGTTCCAGGATCCCCCAATATCAAAATCCACAAATGCTCAAGTCCCGTATATAAAATGGCATAGTATTTGCATATAACCTACACACATCCTCCTGTATGCTTTAAATCATTTCTAGATTTCTTTTAATATCTAATATAATGCCTACACATCACTTCATTTACATGAATTCAACATAGTTCTTGGCATGCAGCAAATTCAAGTTTTGCTTTTTGAAACTTTGTAGATTGTTTTTCAAATATTTTTGATCCAAGGTTGGTTGAATCCACGGACACAGAACCCATGGATTTGAAAGGTTGACTGTATTTCTATTTTAGGTTTGTTTTTCCTCCTCAGAACCCTCAACAAAGAAAAAGTCAAAGGTCCTCCTCTCTCTCTTTATGACCAGAACTAAAACCTATAAAGGAAACAGAGCACTAAGTGGGGTCCTGGGAATCCCCAGCTTCTGGTTTCCAACCACTTCTAGATGTTCTCTGGAAACATAACTGTGTTGAAACCAGAGTGAAGTATAAATTCCCAAATTGAAAAGAAAACAAACAAATTTGGTAGTCTTATCCCTGGGAGATATGGAAGATGGAAAATTCTGCAAGACCAGTAGGCACTGATGAATTTCTACATCTGGGCATTTCTTGAGGGAGAGAGGAGCTGGCTATTTGGAGATAGAAAATGTGGTGACCTAGAACGAGCAGGCCCAGTCTAGACTAACTGTTTAACCAACTGAGTAGTCTTGGTTCCAGACTTCTGTGGAACCTCAGACTTGCCTTCTGTATAAGAGGAGTTTGTACTAATCACTGTCTAGTCTTTTTCAATTTGTTGTGTGTGACCAGCCCTAGCACTTAAATACCCTGCTGAATATACAGAAAAGTAGAAGAATTATTTTAAAATTAGGTCACTTATCTTCTTACTTGAATACTACAAATCTTACATTATAACCTCTTCTAGAAATGAGGCTGAACTAGCAAATACATAAAGACTAATATAAGTGCATTTCAGTAAAATCACTGGTAAAGTACATTTATGATCATTCTTTTTAGGCTTCTGATTTAGCAAATTAGAGGTAAGTATTTCAATTAAGTCTTCATCCTTTTTAAGTATATGGTTCAATATACTTGGTGATGGTGAATAAAGCCCTTAGTTTTTCACTTCTTCATGCCTTAATAAAGTCTTCAAGGCAAGCCCAAACCAGCAGGGCTGCAATATTGTCAGCAACGAGACTGATCTTAAGGTCAACAGTCATGCCGTAAAACTCAACATGAAGACATCATTAACAGGCTGAAGACTGTGAATCTTAAAAGTCCTGAAGTAGGCAGGTTTTAGGAGGTGGAATCAGCGTCCTCTGGGTGGAACAGGTGGAGGAGGATGGAAGGTCTCCCTGGTCGGAGGCCTGAAATGAAAGATAAAGCAACTCTATTTAAAAACTAATTTGATTAAATAGTTCTTAGGAATGCACAGTTTGTTGCAAACTTGGTATACTATGCAAAGGACACAATCCTCAATTAATGAGACAGGACACACATATGAATGTCTGAGTGACACACATGCTAGCTGTGGCTTGCAATCCTGGCGGCACATTAGAAACACCAGTGGAGCTTTTAAAAATACCAGTTCCAAGGATCCATCCAGACCCATTGCATTCTAAGCTCTAGAGGATAGGACTCAAGCTGCAAAGCTTTTGAATAGTTTCCCTCCCCAACCAGTTGTACTCACTAACCCTTTCATTATCTGATACTTTGCCATCTTGGGGCCTTGCTGACCCTGGAGAGACTGCCCCTCCCAGGATAAGCTAATTCCTAGAAACAGGAAACAAGCTACCTGCCTTCCAGTGCTAAACAGGCCTTTCATATGTAAACCAACCAGTCCAGATGCATGCCCCAACCACCTCCTCTATGGGGCTTTCACACTCTACTTTACCGGGCCACCATCCACTTGCCCTTATCACCCTAGGGCCAGTTACCAGACGATGAGGGTCAGCCCTTAATGCCTCAGAGCCAATGAAATTATTCAAACTAGCCAATTCTAAATCTTACCCAGCCTCACCCATGGAAACCACAATAAAAGCTCTTGTCCACATTTTCCCCTGCTCCTCTGCCTCCTTACTGGCCCTGATCCTTCCCCATGTAGCCCCCTATGGGGTGATGTACCCCTCTTTTGGGATCTGTGAGTATATCAAACTATCTCTTCAATGGCAGTTGTCTCCTGAGCTGTTGACTTTGCCATACCTAAATAATAATGAAACCTAGATTTTAAAACACCACCAATTCTAATAGCCACGCAGGAGACACACTGTAGTAGGGAGATCTGTTGAGAGAGGAATTGGAATTTCCAAAGCCTGCTTCTCACGACTGCTTCCTCATGGGATAACTGTTATCCAAACTCTGCATCTGCCTTCCTAGAAACTTCCCTCCATGTTACTCTGTATGGTTTTTGAACAGTCTTAAATGACGTTCCAGGTAGACTAGGGTGAGTCTATTTACAGACAGGTTCAAGGATTACAGATGGCATTTCCACGTGTGTGCTGTAAAACCAATATTTAATTCCCTTGGAAGCAAGTCAAAAAGAAAAAGAGCTTTGTTAGGTGCTATAATTGAACTGTGCTACCCTGGAGTTGCATACTTGAGGATTGATCGAATCAATGAGTAAATATGTACTAAATGTCTCTTGAATGCAAGGTTTGTGTAGGTCAAGGAAATGACAACAGAGTTGGGAAAAGAGGGGCTGCCTCAGGAGCAAAAGAGGGAGGCAGTAGCAGAAAATAAGAATCACAGACAACCTTGGGAGGTCCCGCCCTAGTCCCAGGATTAGATGGCTTTGTCTGGTTGTCACTGAGTGACTGAGCTTCATACCATGAAAACAAAAGGATGGTCTCCTTCTGTCTCTTCAGCCTGCCCTGTGAGCTTGGGGTTATAGGAGAAAGCCAAAGGACACGATACCACTTTTACCTGAGCAAATTTAGCCTGCCTGCCTCTCTACCATCTTTCTTACACTCTTTCTTTCTTTCAACAAACATTAATTTACTTTATATCTACTTCTGGGTATGGGATATAACAGCAAGTAAAGTGGTCATGGATTAGGCCCTCAAGATGTTACAAGTGTGTGGATGAGACGGACAATAGGCAAAAATCAGGAAACTCTACAGAGTGTTTTGATGGGGGAGATTCAGAACCTATAGGAACATATAGCATAGACATTTATGCATACATCTCTGTGTGTGCAAGTTCAGCGCCTCTGAAATTGTTTTCTCATCTGCCAAACAGAGGTACTGATCCCTACGTTGGAGTACCATGTGAGGCTTGGAGATGACAGTAGGAAAGTAGGTAGCAGTTTGTGGCTTAGAGTAGGCACTCAGCAAGTAAAGCTAATAATATAATAATGATGATTAAAGATCTACTCTGAAATCTGTTCCCCAGTTATGCCTCATGAGCCTTACATTTTATCTTCCACCACAAAGACAGCCATGATTTCCTCCCAGCCCCTCTTCCTCTTTCTGCTGCCACACTCTGCAGTTGGAGTGAGCCTATGGGCATACCCTCTCTAGGTTTCATTCTGAGGAACAACTCCAGCTAAAGATTGGAAGCTACATCTCAAGGAAACTTATTCATAATTTTAGACCTGTAATTATAGTGTTTGTTTGTTTGTTTTGAGACATGGTCTCACTCTGTCGTCAGGCTGGAGTGCAATGACGCAATCACAGCTTACTAGAGCCTCAACCTCCCAGGCTCAAGCAGTCTGCCCACCTCAGCCTCTCAAGTACCTGAGACTACAGGCACACACCACCACACCCAGCTAATTTTTTTTTTTTTTTTTTTGTAGAGATGGGGTTTTGCCGTGTTGCCCAGGCTGGTCTCAAACTCCTGAGCTCAAGGGATCCACTTGCCTTGGCCTCCCAAAGTGCTGGGATTACAGGCATGAGCCACTGTGCCTGGCCAGGAGTGTGAAGTTCCTTTCACTCATCTATAACCCACCTGTATATGGTGGTAGATGACTTGATGGCTACTTTTTTAGGAGCTCCGGAAGTCCAACCCAAATAATACCAATCTATCCTTCCATCCATTCACTTAACACAGTGAATATCTTTTAAGTTCCTAGTATGTGCCAGTTACTCTGCCAGGCACTAGGGATAGGAGAAAAAAAATTAAAAATCAAAAGTAGTGTCTCACAGGTTCACCATTCATTGAGGAGACACATCTACACAAGGGTTGCAACAGGGAGTGTATTATTAGAGTATAGAATATAATAGGAATGCTTGGGAAACCAAAAGAAGATTCACTCTGCATGGGAACATTAGAGAGGGCTTCACAGAGGAGGTGATGTTTGAACTGAGTCTTAAAGGATGTATAGGAATTTTCTAAGCAGAAAGTAGAAGGGAGGAGGAAGACAGCATTCCAGGCAAAAGCAACAGATTGGGCAAAGAAACAGTACAGAGTGGCAGAGCATTGGTGAATACAGGAGAGGGGTAGGACTTGAGCTAGGCAGAACCAAAGAATGCTGAAATACACAGAATTAAATGTGAAGGCTTGTATGCCAGGCAATGGCATCATCAGCTATTCCTGTTCTAGAAAGGGCACTCTGACTGCAATGTGGAGGAGGGAGTGATTGGAGGAAGGGAGGTAAGTGTGGGCCTTCAAGAATGAACTTAGGTGCTAGCAGATGGAAAAGAGGGTGGATCTAACAGCGGAAAGAGCAGCAGAATGGACAGAGCCTGAAGACACACTGGATATGAGAGCTGTGAGGGGGGCAGGGATCAAGGATGACTCCCAGGTTTGGGGCTTAGGGAAGGGAGAGAATGGTCCCACTATCTCAGGCTGGGAACTCATGAGAAGAAGGCAGTTTGGGGTAGAGAATGGTAGGTGCGTCGATGAGTTCAGTTTTGCACAGGCTATGTTTGAGATACTGGTGGGGTCCCTGAGTGAAGATCCCCTGTCAACTGTAGGAAAGAGAAGGCTGAGATGGAGATGGAGACTTGGGGTCTTTGTCTGCTGGTGGCAGTTCAAGCTGTGGGACAGCATGTAGAGTGAACAGAAGCATGGACCAGAACTGGGATGGAGTGGGATGGAGGCTGTACCACCAGTGCTGTTTGGTTTGGGCCAGGGGTTAGCGGGGAGGTTAGAACACAGGCAGAGAAGAGGTGCTGATTCCCAGATCTGACAGTGGAGTCTAGGACACCAACGCCAGCCTTCAATCCTGTCTGTAAGCAGGTCAAGCATTGAAGCCATTCTGGAGAGAGACCCATTTTATTATCTGCTCAAATATCTCCTTATTTTATTGTGAAAATTGCGTACTCACACATCTTTTTTCACACCAAAAATGCACCCAAACCCTAAGTTCTATCAATTACAAACTGCTTTGTAAACATTATTTCTTTAGCAAAAAATGTTTTCCTCCTTTTCTCTCCCCATCTCTATCATAACATGCTTCCAGACTCCCCAAACAACTCAACCACCATCTCTGTTTACAAATTTATATGCTTCCTAGTTTCTATCCTTTAATTTTTGGAACCTGTTTCCCTGGTTGTTTTCTCTTTCTCTTCTGTTAACAAAATCCCACCGAAATTTTATAGCTAAAGTTTCAAACTTGACAACTCTTTTATCTTGGTACATTTAGACAACTGCCTTCAAAGTCCTCAACCTTCTGGAATAAAAGGCCTTGGATCTTGAACCTCCTCCTCTAATACTTAGACTTTCTTGGATAGGTATAAAACAATGCCTATGAGATGAAGTCTGGTAGGTTTGCCACACAGAGCAAGTCTCAACCCAATCTCAAGCCCCAGTTTCTACATCTGCAAAATGGGATAACACTAAATACCTACCTCTTAGGATTGTGGAGAGAATTAAACAGGATAATGCATTTAGTATGTTTAATAGAATACCTGCCACATAGTAAGTTTCAATAAATAACAGCATTTATCACCATCACTGCTCTTGGTAAGCCCTCCAATCACCAACTATGTAATAATTTTCAAGCAACAGAGCACAATGCAAATTCAGGTGATGGGACTAGATTGCTGCTAAGCTTCCTTCCAGGACTAATATTCTAATCCATGCCCTCCAGTCTACACCAGGGAGGCGTGCCCGGTGGATGTGGCACAGCTTGGGCCTGGGTGATGTTTGAGTAGCAAGTGCCAACACACAAATGTTGCTGTGAGCACATGGGAAGGTGATAAATAGCAAAGGGAGAAATGGAAAGATCCTTAGCACAGAGCCAGCTTCTCTTTCCAGAAAACCAGAAGAAAGGCCTCCTTGTTGCACTTTCTCAACAAATTCCACTGATGAGCTTCATCTAAAAGTTTCAAAATGCAAAAACCAAACCAAAACCCTGGTTGAAGAAAAGCTTCCTCCTTCCTTATGCCCCATCAACACATGACCATTTTATTTTAAACATCAAAGAATTAACTCCTAAGACAGGCCTTGGCTTTTATTCCCAAGGGCTCCTTTCTGCATCTGTGGACTCACAGCTAGCTGTGACCACTTTTTCCATACTCCACAAGACCAGACCATAAAAAGGTTCCTACCAGAGGCCCAAGTATGATATAAACAAAGGCATACATCAGAGTCTAGTAAATTAGTCAAATTCTTTGGTCTAATGCTCATCTTCAAATCTCTAGATATTAACTCCTCTCTTGTATAAAATAAAAAATCACTTATATTGCTGAGTTCTTACTATAGGCCAAGAACTCAATGCTTATGACTCTGCAGAAAGTTCTGTTATTATCCCCATTTCATAGACAAAGAAATTGAGGCTGGGCATGGCGGCTCATGTCTGTAATCCCAGCACTTTGGGAGGCCGAGGCGAGCAGATCACCTGAGGTCAGGAGTTCGAGGCCAGCCTGGTCAACATGGTGAAACCCTGTCTCTATTAAAAATACAAAAATTAGCCGGGCATGGTGGCAGGTACCTGTAATCCCAGCTATTTGGGAGGCTGAGGCAGGAGAATCACTTGAACCCAGTAGGCAGAGGTTGCAGTGAACCAAGATCACACCACTGCACTCCAGCCTGGGTAATAGAGCAAGAATCTATCTCAAAAAAAAAAAAAAAAGGAAATTGAAATACATGAAAGTTAAAGTTAAATAGTTCTTGCAAGTTTGCAAACAGCTGCTGGAGACTTGACCCCAGGTAGGGGGGCTCTAGAATCAGGCTTCCCACCACCATACGATGTGGCCTGTCACCTGCATTTTCATTTCCAATTCCTTCATATTTTCTGTTCCCCAAAAGGCACTGTCCCTACAGTCCAGCCAAGGGAATTAGTTATTGGAGAGTTGAATTCTAGCCAAATGGATAAAAAGTATTTTAAAAGTTGACATTTTTCAATGTATTTCATTTATGAAACATTGCATTTGCTATTTAAAGTATTTGCAACTAAATAATGCATCACTTAATTAATGAAGGGTCCATATTAAAATATGTCCAATGGAGCAGGCATTTCAGTTAGCTCTGTGCTTATTCTTTTTTTTTTTTTTTTTTTTTTTTGAGACAGTCTCGCTCTGTTGCCCAGACTAGAGTGCAGTGTGGAGCATGATCTCAGCTCACTGTAACCTCTGCCTCCCGGGTTCAAGCGATTCTCCTGCCTAAGCCTCCCGAGTAGCTGGGACTATAGGTGTGTGCCATCATGCCCAGCTAATTTTTTGTATTTTAGTAGAGATGGAGTTTCACCATATTAGCCAGGATGGTCTCGATCTCCAGACCTTGTGATCCACCCGCCTTGGCCTCCCAAAGTGCTGGGATTACAGGTATGAGCCACTGCGCCCAGCTCTGTGCTTATTCTTTAGTCATCTTAGGTGTTTCCAAGTCCTATTCTCCCCTAGGATTCAGAGATAAGGGAAAAATTTCATATCAGTTTTGATGTTACCTCTGTGAGGCAGCTCTCGGAGGCACCCTGGGGGGTCTCTCAAGGGACATGGTGGGTGCCCCATCCACTTGTGGGGGACCTGGACTGCGGCTTCTGGTAACCTCAGGGACTTCATTATCCTACAGCAAACAAGATGAGAAAGAAAGGCGAAAACTACATTCAGCAACCAGCACAGCTGGACAACCATAACCCAAAAGCCCCTTGGTCCTCCTTAGGCTGGGGCTGAAGGTTGTTCGCAAACTGAAAATCAACCCAGCCATACCTGGCAGCTTTCCATTTCCTCCTGAAGTCACTGAGGATGACAGTCTGGCCCCAATGATCATTAATTGCCTGAATTCTAATTCCTTGCTACTCAAAGTGTGCCCTGTGGCTGGTCAGCATCAGCATCAGGTGGAAGCTTCTTAGAAATGCCCACCTAAGGACCCTTCTCAGAAGGCTTCAGAGTTGGCAGTGACCCATGTGGCCCCTCCTGCTTGTCCCAGCCACTGGTCCCTGGATCAAGCTAGACACATGTCCCAAATTGAGCCAACTTGGAATGGGGCCTCAACCTAAAGGAGCAACTTACTCCCTGCTCGGAGGCCTAGTGGACTCAGGGGACTGGAGAAGCAGAAGGCAGCAGTGTGAGGGGAAAGAAGCGGACGTATGCAGAGAAGCAGAGACCAAAGAACTTTTGGGCCTGGGACACACAGAACAGTGACCCCGGCTCCCTCTGGCAGGTCCTGCAGCTCCTAATCCAGCCCCGAAGGGTGGCCCCTAACCCTGGATCCCCTGAGACTCATCAGCTCCTTCCCACAGATGCCCCTTTTGGTTTCACTAGTAAGAGTGGATTTCCAGCTATTTCCTTCCTTCCTTTCTTTCCTTCTGTTCTATTTATTGAGGTGAAGTTAACATAAACGTAACCATTTTAAAGTGGACAATTCAGTGGCATTGAGTATATTTATAATGTTGTGCACCCTCTATCTAGTCTAGTCTTAAAACATTTTCATCACCCAAAAAGAAACCCTGTGTGATGGTGAATACTGACTGTCAACTTGATTGGATTGAAGGATGCAAAGTATTGATCCTGGGTGTGTCTGTGAGGGTGTTGCCAAAGGAGATTAACATTTGAGTCAGTGGGCTGGGGGAGGCAGACCCACCCTTCATCTGCGTGGGCACTATCTAGTCAGCTGCCAGTGATATAAAGCAGTCAGAACAATGTGAAAAGGAGAGACTGGCTTAGCCTCCCAGCCTACATCTTTCTCCCATGCTGCATGCTTCCTGCCCTCAAACACTGGACTCCAAGTTCTCCTGTTCTGAGGACTTGAACTGGCTTCCTTGCTCCTCGGCTTGCAGGCAGCCTATTTTGGGACTCTGTGATTGTGTGAGTTAATACTACTTAATAAACGCCACACACACACACACACACACACACACACACACATCCCTCTAGAGAACCCTGACTAATACCCCTGTCCCCATTAAGCAGTTTCTTCCCATTCCTCCTCCCTCCAGCCCTGGCAACCACCAATCTGCAAACTGTCTCTGTGGATTTGCCCACTCTGGCATTTCATATAAATGGAATCCTATAATATATGACCTTCTGTGTCTGGCTCCTTTCACCTGGGTTTCTATCTCTTGCGATGAAACGACCCCTAGGACAAGATAGGTGGGGTGGAGTCCCAGTTCTCACCTCATTGTCCCCTTCCATCCCGCTGCTCACACTGAGGAGGCTCCGGGTGCTGGAGCGATTACTCGTGCTACCTAAAGGGTAGAAAGAAAATCAGCCGGATTGAGGATTCTTTCAGGCTAAAATAAAATAGAGAACTCTAGCACTTACTTAGTTTTATTGATATAAATAATACATAAGCTGTAAGTATGGGGTTCTTCAAACTTTGGCCATCTTATACTTTTTGTTTTTTTAGAGACAAGGTCTTGCTGGAGTGCAGTGGCATGATCACAGCTCACGGTAGCCTCAAACTCCTGGACACAAACAATCCTCCTGCCTTAGCCCCCTAAGTAGCTGGGACTACAGGTGTGTGCCGCCACGCCTAGCCAATTTTCTTTCTTTCTTTTTTTTTTTTTTTTTTTTGTAGCAACAGGATCTCACTCTGTTGAGCAGGCTGGTCTTCAACTCTTGGGCTCAAGAGATCCTCCTGCCTCAGCCTCCCAAAGTGCTAGAATTACAAGTGTGAGCCACTATGTCCAGCCTTATACCATTTTATTAGAGTTCAGTTTTTCTTTCAGCATGAAAAAAATTTACTTTTTGATGACTAACTTTGGCATTACTGCTACCATTGACTGAGGGCTTTGAAAATGTGATTGCCATTTAACCCCTATGAAAATCATGTTTGATATTAGTGCTCCAAATTGAAGGACAAGACAGAAAAGGTGTTCTGATTTTCAGCTCTTCAGTGGTATTTCTAAAATCTGCAAACTAACTTTGTTGCTGCAGTTTTTTACTTAGGAATTCTAGCAAACGGGTATGTATCACCCATGCAGACATGCCTTGTAATAAGCGGCCAGACCCTTAGACACAAAACAAAATGCAAAGTACACACTCAAAAGTATAATTTTTTTCCCCCCAAAATTGAGTTTTGCTCTGTTACCCAGGCTGGAGCACAGTGGCACAATCTCAGCTCACTGCAACCTCCACCTCCCAGGTTCAAGCGATTCTCCTGCCTCAGCCTCCCAAATAGCTGGGACTATAGGCACATGCCACCGCGCCTGGCTAATTTTTGTATTTTTTT